>NC_137586.1:42206788-42334288 GCF_963210335.1 Falco punctatus | reverse complement strand
TTTGTTTGAATGTTTGTTTTTTGTGAATGAACTACAAATAAAGAGTATTCAGTGATATTTATTTCAAATGAATAAAACAATAGAAAGCAACCAGCAAGATTCCACGAGGCTATTTTCAGCAAGAGATGTTGCCTACTCTGAGATCCAAATGGCTGGTGGCTCTGCTTACATAGATCTTAGAATCATATCCTGACAACATAGGTAAGACAATTTTACATCAATATACTTTCATTAACGTGTAATATTTTGCTCATAAGGGTAGAGCTTTTGATATCCATGTGAACAGCAACAACTAAACTCATTATGATTACTACAGCTAAATAGGTGCAAAGAAATCAAAATAATAGGCTGCTTCCATTTTTTTTTCCCAAGAGACAGGTATCTGAAAATAAAAAACATTTGATGGCTTGAGTTCTGCAGCTTTTCCAACATTATCATTTTTTTTTTTTGTTTTGCCTTGCTTTTTTAAGAGTTGTTGCACAGTATTTAAGTATGGGAGGCACTCAATTCCTTCTTTTCACTGAGCTTACACATAAAAGATAACAAAAAACTGTTTTTACAAATACATTATAAACAGAAAGAGGGCCGAGGATAACCTGCATCCTTTATTGGATGCGGGGGAGAACGCTGCCACAAAGGATGAGGAAAAGGCTGAGGTACCTAATGCTTGCTTTGCCTCAGTGTTTAATAGCAAGACCAGCTTCCCTCTGGGTACTCAGCCCCCTGAGCTGGAAGACAGGGATGAGGAGGAGCAGAATGCGGTCCTGACAGTCCAGGAGGAAACAGTTAGTGACCTGCTGCTCCACTTAGGTATGCACAGGTCTATGGGGCTGGAGGGGATCCACCAGAGGGAGCTGGCAGAAGAGCTTGCCAATCTGCCCTCCACCATGTATCAACAGTCCTGGCAAACCAGGGAGGTCCCAGAAGACTGGAGGTTAGCCAGCGTGACACCCATGTACAAGAAGGGCACTAGGAGGATCTGGGGAACTATAGATCTGTCAGCCTGACCTCACTGCTGGGGAAGGTTCAGGAGCAGATCATCCTGAGCACCATCACAGAGCACGTGCAGGACAACCAGGGGATCTAGCCCAGCTGGCATGTGGTTTTGAAAGGCAGGTCCTGCTTGATGAACCTGATCTCCTTCTACAAGTTGACCAACCTAGTGGATGAGGGAAAGTCTGTGGATGTTGTCTACTTGGATGTTAGTAAAGCCTTTGATACCATCTCCCACAGCATTCTCCTGGAGAAACTGGCTCCTCATGGCTTGGAGAGGTGTACTCTACGCTGGGTTATAAGCTGTCTGGACAGCTGAGCCCAAAGAGTGGTAGTAAATGGAGTTACATCTGGCTGGTGTCCAGTCACAGTGGTGTTCCCCAGGGCTCAGTACTGGGGCCAGTCCTGTTTAATATCTTTGTCAACAATCCGGACGAGGGGCTTCGGTGCACCCTCAGTAAGCTGGCAGAAAACACATAACTGGGGAGGGGTGGTGTTGACCTGCTGGAGGGCAGGCAGGCTCTGCAGAGGGATCTGGGCAGGCTGCACCGATGGTCCGAGGCCATTCCTGTGAGGTTCAACAGGGCTCAGTGCCGGGTCCTGCCCTTGGGTCACAGCAGCCCCACACAGCGCTACAGGCTGGGGCAGAGCGGCTGGAAAGGGCCTGGTGGGAAAGGGCCTGGGGGTGCTGGTCCACAGCCGTCTGGGCAGGAGCCAGCAGTGTGCCCAGGTGGCCAAGGCAGCCAGCAGCACCCTGGCTGGTACCAGACACGGTGTGGCCAGGAGGACCAGGGCAGCGATGGTCCCCCTGTACTGGGCACTGGTGAGGCCGCACCTCGAACGCTGTGTTCAGGTTTGGGCCCCTCGCTGCAAGAGGGACGCTGAGGTGCTGCAGCGTGGCCAGAGCGGGCAGCGAGGCTGGTGCAGGGTCTGGGGCACAAGGCTGACGGGGAGCGGCTGAGGGAACGGGGGCGGTTTAGCCTGGAGAGGAGGAGACTCAGGCTGCTCAGGGTAAACCTTATTGCTCCTGACCACTACCTGAAAGGAGGCTGTAGGCTGGTGGGTGCTGGTCTCTTCTCCCAGGTAGCAAGCAACAGGATAAGACAAAACAGCCTCAGGTTTCTCCAGGCGAGATTTAGATCGGATATTAGGAAAAAAATTCTTCACCTCAAGGGTGGTTAAGTGTTAGAACAGGCTGCCCAGGGAAGTGCTGGAATCACCATCCCTGGAAGTGTTTATAAAACACATAGATGTGGTGCTTAGTGACATGGTTTAGTGGTGGACCTGGCAGTCCTAGGTTAAAGGTAGGACTTGATCTCAAATGTCTTTTCTAACCTAAAGGATTCTGTGATTCTATAACAAAATCCAGGTACTGCTGTTTAAACTTATTTGAAACGGAGCTTGCCAGACCACTCTTTTAATCTATTGGAATTCACAGTTCATGGAAAGTGGGTTTGTGTTTGGACAAGGTCTTCATTTTCACCTTCTCTGCTATTTCCTGAGGAAAATGAACAGTTTTGCTGGGATGTAAGTCAATTGTGGGTTTGTTCAGTGACAGCTTTCTACACCAAGTAAACATCTATATGTATGCATTTCTTTTGAAGAGTTAATGGTAGATTCATTTCCAGTGAGCAGCTTTTCTTTGTTTTCTATTTTAAAGATACATAATGCTCACTGAAAGCAGTCAGCAATAGTGTATACTGAAGCCTGACATTTATCCCACAAAATTATGCAAAAGTCAAGGTACCTGCCACTATTAAAGACAGTTCTTCAAACACCTCTGGGTGAAAAAGGCAAGGCAAAGGTGTTTAGCCTGGAGAAGAGGAGACTCGGGGGGGGACACCTTATTGATCCCTACAACTACCTGAGAGGAGGATGTAGGCAGGTGGGGGCAGGTCTCTTCTCCCAGATAACAAGCAACAGGATAAGACAAAACAGCCTCAGGTTTCTCCAGGGGAGGTTCAGATTGGATATTAGGAAAAATTTCTTCACTGAGAAGGTGGTGAAGCATTGGAACAGGCAGCCCAAGGAGGTGGTGGAATCACCACCCCTGGAAGTGTTTTTAAAATACACAGATGCTGTGCTTAGGGACATGGTTTAGTGGTGGACTTCGGAGTCTTAGGTTGATAGTTGGACTTTATGGTCTCAAATGTCTTTTCCAACTTATATGATTCTATGATTCTGTGTTTCCCAAATGGATACACTATTTTCAACTCTTCCTATTTAGTTAACTTTCCAACATTACTCTGATTGCTTTCTCTGTGTTTTTGATACTGCTTTTATTTTTTTTTTTTTAATAAGAATTAATCCATGTAAGAGGTAATACATACAGAGTGGAAAGTTCAGTCTAAACTTCTGCTTACAAATATATGAGGTTTTATCCTAGGCAGCTGTGATTATTTGAAAAAAGTTTGGGAGTTTGACTGGGCATTCTTGGTGAGACAGTGTAGCCTTAACTAGCTCATGAGAATCTGAGGTGTCTAAATCAGGATGCACCAAGGAAAATGGAGCCCATACTGATTCTGGATAAGCCTTCATAATTACTACTGGAATACCAGTAGTAAAATACAGTGTCCATTCAAAGAATGCATATTTGGAGGAAGATGCCAAATACTTGGCTTGGAATACTCCAGAGACTAATAAATAACACTTTAAGATGCTCCTCATGGTATAAGACAGGAGTTCAATATATTTATTTTAACAAAGAGAAAGTTAAGGGATTCTTTTTCTTTGAGCCTGAGTACACAAGAGCTGACTTTTTCAGTGTTGCAAAGAATGATAATTTACAGCTTAGGACATTGGGTCTGGGTGCAACAGAGTTGAATTTTAGTTTTGCCATGAACAACTCAGGCCTGAGACAAATTAATTAAACTGTGCCTAACCCAGTTTTTGCATCACTTATGTAAAGTTCAGTGCACTGAATGGTAATACTGGTTTCAAGGAAAGAATCTTCAGATGTTCTCTTGACTCTCTTAGGCCCTCTAATGAATACTGGATATCACGTTATTCAATAATTTCTGCGGTTAACTATCCCTGAGTGCTGGTGTTCCTGTAGAAATAATGAAAGTTCTGCTTACCCTCATATGCCATACTTCCTCTCTCTTCTACTGAGCACTTAGAGATCACCAGGTAATACTGTTCTCTGTAACACTTGGCCATATACGAAGCGATTGCAGTGTGGAGGAGTTTAATGCCTCATGTGGATATTACATAGTGTCTGCAGGGATCCCATCATATCCATTTTCTACATTGGATTATTTTTTTTTTTAACTCACTTAAAATTGTTTGAATAAAATATTATTTCTGTGATTGTATACACTGTTGGAATTACAACAAAAAAGCCAGACTGATTCTTAATATTTTATTCAATGCTTTCCAATTCTAGTTTTTCAAAGTTTAAGAAAGAGGATAGCATTTTTCTGCAACTAACAAAACTGAGATATCCTCTTATTTACTATCTTCTTTATATCCCAATTTTGTACTTTTTCATCCTTTAAATACATGGTCTTTGGAAAGATTAATCCTTCCACTGCCTTATTTTGTCCAACACAATGGGACGTGACTGTGACAACACCAAATTAGAGCCTTGTGCTGTGCCAAAATTAAAAATAACTGATTGCTGTTGTCTAGTGCATCAAATTAACTGATTGCGTCAGATGCTTATCTTTAACAAGTACTCACCTTCACAATTGTCCCATTTTCAGTCCGTAAAATATCAGAGCTTTGTGTGTTGAACTAGACTTTCTAATCCAACTCTTCTTTGTATGTTTAATTACATGCATTTACAATGCCAGAACTGTCAGAAGTAATAAGTTTGGAATCACTTTACCTTACGTCTTTTGCAGAGCTGTGTGAAAAAGTGGATTTCTTCCTCCAGGAAGGCCACACATGCATCTATACTGTGTCAGCTCATTCATACAAACAGACTGTGACAAATCAGGTTTCCCTGTAATTACAGAAACTGGATGTTCAAATATTTTTTTCTGTTTTTTTTTTCTTGGTTTTTTCTTCCACCATCACCAGCTATGAAAAAAATCAGGAACTCTTCACTTATATATTCTGTTCAGTTCTTGGGCTGCACTGAACTGTAGGATCTGGAAGTGAGCCACAGTTCTCTTTCAAAAGAAAGTCAAGCAAAGCAGAAAACCCATGCCAAAGTATAACTGATTACCTGCTTGGGTAAGACAGTTCAGCTCTTTCTGGCTGTATGAGAAACCAGGAATAGCATTTGGGAAGAAAATGCTGAATGGTGCAGAGAAAGGACTGTATGAATGACCTGCAGGATGTACACTGGAACAGCAGCACTAACCTTTTATCATCATGCTTTGATCTCCCTTCTTTCTGATACTATGAATAGAAAATAAATGCCCTAATGTGGGAATAAACAAGGGTTGTTTGGCTAATATTCAGCAATCTAGTTAACAGCTAGGGAAGCGAGCTGGCTACACCCTTAAATTATGTTCCTTATGACTCGCTACCTTGGAGTTATGGATGTGTGATGAGGTTTCACATTTTTCTAAGTGTTTTTGGCCTCATCCCCAGTCTAGTAAGCCCCATGACATATCATCTGTGATTCATTCTCACACAAAATGTTTTGTTTGGTGTTGCTAGAGATGGATGAAAGTGACATGAAAAAAGCTAACCCAAAAACCTTAAAATCTTTCAAATAGACCAAACAAGAGAGGATTAGAAATGACCATCTGGCTGAAATTTAATTGGCAAGGTTTGGTCAAGGTAAGTAAACTTGCCAAGATTTAGTCTTCTGTTAAGTCATCTGCTTCCTCCTAACTAAACATATCTTGGATATTTATAAACATAAATGAATTATTATTCCTTACCATCTCCAAAACTTGTCATTTCTGGTATGTAAATGCCAGTCACGAGTGAAAATAAGGAAAATTCTAACACAATCTCCTGACATCAGATGGAAATTGTGAAGGGAAAACATTTTCTATTTTGTTTTTCCAGAGGAAAATAAAGTTTAACAACCTTCCTTCCTATTTTACATTAAAAAAAAACCCAACCAACCAAACAAACAAACAAAAAAAACCCCAAAACCAAAACCCCCAACTTCAGAGACATATTTAACACTGTTAAATATTAATGAGGTATTATGCATTGCTAAACTCAGCTGTATAAAAATACGTTGTGTTAGTACAGAAAAATCTGTAGTGGTGGTAGTTGCTTGCTTTATTTGAGCTGAAGGAAAATGTACTTAAGCACTACTTATTTATAGAAGAAAGCTTGTAGTCTTCTTGTTCTGTTTCCAGTCTGCAGGTTAAATAGACTATGCAAACAGTTTATTTTCACTGCACTCATTCTAGTGGACCACTTGGACCATTTAAATGATTTGATTTTTGTCCTGATCCAGCTTCTAGTCTTTTGTGAACAGAGGCCCAACAAAGTAAGCAAGAATGTTGCCAGTGGATTTAATGGTTGCTAAATTAATTTCATATACTAAATCATACTGGTTATGCTGTAATTAGACTGGTTATTCTTTACATTGGCTATATTAAAGACTATTATAAATTATTAGTCAATTCATTGCGTGTTTTATCATCATTATTTCAGATAAAGATATAATTGGTTACAGCTGATTGGTTACAAATTAAATTATTGTAGTGTTCATTAAAATATGTAACTACAGAAAATATGCTAACCTACAAATCTTTTGTAAGGTTTTTTGTTATTTTCTTTATAATTCTTCCCTATCCACTCCAAAGTTTACTGATTTCTTTCTTTGGAGGATGCACATGAGAGTCTTAAGAGTATTTCCTGATATCTTAATTCTTTTGCTTTCTTTCTGTGGTGCTGATTTTAAAGCTGCACTCTGTTTCTGTGCAGGAGACAAACACGCACACAACCAAAAATGCTTCCTTTACTCTAATACTTCATATTGCCCAAAATCAGAACATTACCTACTAATAAAATATATTATGAAATGCAAACCTGTAATATATGAAGGTATGTAAAAAATAGTGCAGCTTTCTGTCTTAGATTCTTTAGGGCTTTATGTGTAAAGTAAGGGTATACCAGCCTCAGATCAAGGACAGAGTACTCAGAGAATTCTCAGAGAAATTATACTGGCCAATAATCCTCAAAAGTACTGAAACTGCAGCCTGAACATGGAGTTGTGTCTGAGACTTTCTTGTGAATGGGGGTCATTGATAACTTCTGTTTAATGGGTTTTATAAAATGTGTAAAAGGCTACACTGACCTTTGCAAGAGGGATGGATAGATTAAAGTTCAATATTAGGCCAAATATTTATCCTGCCAGCATTCCTACATCTCCCTTTTATAATGAACTGAACTTGCTTAAATTTAGGATAGTGAACCATACAAACCAACAAAGGTCAAATGGAAAAAGCCCTGAATCAGATATTCTGGTCAATAAGATATTGCCTGTAAGTTATTCCTTTACCTATCTTGGAGCAGCTTCTCTTTCTTCTTTTGATTTATTCTCAGTGTCATATCTGTGCACAATGTTTCTGCATCAACAGACAGAACAGTGGCCCAGACTGCACCTTTATTGATTACTGTCCTCCTAGTCCCAGGAGAACCACTTGTCACCTTGTATAGACTATGATATTTAGTGCTGCAGAGGAAAAAAAAGTCTTAGCTGTTGCAAAACAGTTTCCATTGATTTAAGGCTATAACATTCTAGTAGCTCACTGTTAACTGTGGGGCTTTTCCCTTTGAATTTTCAGGATGTGCTCCCAAATTATCGATATACAGTACAGATTGCTTCTCTTAACCATTTCCAATTTTACTGGCTTTGCCAGTGACATTACCAGGGAAGAAGACTTGTCTTACTGCTGGAACTGTACTGCCATTTCTGCCCAGTGAAGGCTACAGTCCTTCTTTAAATGGATAGAGTTTTGGATGCTGTCAGCAAGAGAGATGGTGTTTGCTTGTTTGTACAAATGCTGTTAAGTCCACCACCTTTGAGTCCTACTACTCTCTACAAAGACTGAAATTTAAAATGAGGCAAGTAAAAATTCCCCCACCCCAAAAACTCACTAATAAAATATATACACCCCTTCCTGCTTTAAAAGTACAGTTCTGTGCTGACAAACTAACAATTCTTCTCCCTATTTGTGTGTCTCTAACAAAAATAAACATGACACGTTTGAGCAGATAACAGGAGATACCATTAAGATGCAGAAAATTGAAAACCTAGGCCACACAATAAAATTATAGACACATGAGAATTAGTAATAACTCCTAGTAGAATGCTTCCTTTTTATTCACCCAGCAGACAGTGTTCACAAACAACAGTGAAGAACAAAAGCTGTGATTTATATATATGGACAGGTATACATGCACCCCTGACCTCCTGCCACCTTCCTTGCCCTCAGCACCAGAAGCAATTTATGGAGACCAGTCTAAATAAACATTAAAGAGTCAAGGCCACAAACTGACAGCAAGGAAAATCAATGGCTCCAGGAACCAGCTAGTAGGATCGATAAAAGAGATTAGGCATCAGAAGCCAGTGTGAGGCTCTTACAGGTAAATGTGGCTTACACTTCATCTGACAGGGCTTTTTCAGCATCGGGATAAAGACTGTCATAGAAACAGAAGCACACTGAGTAGCCAGTGGAAGACGCTCCTTAGCTGCAAACACTAAATGCTGACCTCTGAATGAAAGGTATTTATACTGAGGCCACAGGGAATTTCCAATTGCTTTTCCTGAGTCATATCACACACCTGTGCTTTGCCCACAGGAATTGTTTCAGATACAGCTTTGGAGAACTTTCTGTTTTTTCTCTGTTTGTTTTGCTTTGTTTGATTGTTTTTCAAATCCTTACCTTACAACACCTTGCTGAGTTACACCTCCCTCTGTAACCTGCACAGTTACAGGGTACACTGGGATAGGAAGATTCAGCTGAAATCAGTTAAATGCCTTCAGTTCCTACAGCTCTAGCTCGGGAGCCTGAAATCTCCTATAGCATAGGACAGCTCCAGACAACCCACTTTCTGTTTGAGCTATATTGGGTGCACAGCTGGACCCAGATGAATGCCAGCCTTATCATCAAGCCACAGCACAGCTACTTTTTCATACGCTGGGGCACTGCCTTTTATTAGATCATAAATGTTAATATTTTATTATCTGTGACCATCCCATCACCAGCATGAATCTAAAGCTGTTTGATAGCAGCAGCCTGTGTTCTATTGTTCTATAAAGACCTGTGGCCACAACAGCATTTAATATTGTGCTCAAAGCTCCCAGCTGACGCCACATTTTCCCTGACACCCTTTCTAGCTCTTTCACAAATGGCTGCACACTTTCTTCAGAAACCCACTCTGAAGCCTTTTGTTTAGTTTTAGTAACAATTAGGCTACCTTTGACAGGTAGCTATAAAGAAACCGGAGAAGTTGCCTTAGTCCTATTTGAATGAAGACTTCCAGGTTAGGCTACAAAGGCTATCTGAACTACTTGCTATACCTAAAAAAAAGGTGGGGGGAGGGGGAAGGGAGGAAACACCCTTTCTACCAAATCTTCTTTCCTTGTTTCCTTCTTTCTTCACTCCTTCCTTTCCTTCCATCCTTCCTTCAGAAAAATTCTAGGCTCTAAAACACCCAGAAGCATGTATTCTAATAGAAAAAAACAAGGTGCCACAGGTAAGATAAAAAAAAAGCCTTAAGTTTCATTAAGTTTCAATCATCCATCAACGGCACTCATAGGTCAATGCCTGTCAGGGATGTAACAGCCCTTCAGAAACGAGTAGATTCTGCATGAGTTTCAGTTTAAATTTGATACAAGATAACCTCATGGGGGCTGCATTGTAAGTGGCTTGTCGTGAAATGAGAAAGGTATGGCTGATGTTAATGGATGGTTATGGATGATAAGCATGCACCAAGTCAGAAAACACAGCCATTGCTCAGATAAAAGTACTACATGCAGTTCATGATTGGACCACATAAAAAAACCTGGGAGCTCAGTAACAAGTAGGGTGCACATATCTTTGTATTTAGAGGGCCTGTATGATCTTCCCTACCTGTCACTTTTTCCAGTCTGCTAGGATTGCTTGTATTTTATCTGGTTTAGTTTTCACCATATAGCTCCCAACTTACAGTATACTTCAACATGTTTGACATTTGAAAGGAAATGTGTGTGCATTTCCTCTATTAAGAAGAGTGACCTGACAAATGTGCCTTCACATCTCTTAGCAGCATGTCAAAAATAAGCTCACTGAGACTGCAGTGCATCCATTCTGTCATATTAATGAAATCCCCAGTATCTCAATCTTCATCTTTGCCTCAGATTCCAAAGAAATAAATATCTCACAAGAGAAGAGGAAGTCGCATATCCTTACTATGATTTGATATCTCCATCGAGTTTATGTATGCCAGTCATAATGGACTTTTTGGTGCTGAATGGAACAGAGAGAGGGAAAGCTGTTTTAAGCCATGTGTCCTTTAACCTAAGAAAATTAACAACTGTTGCCTGAGTGTACTTCTCAGTGAGGCTTAGGCTGATAAAATTAAACTGTAGATGAAGCCCAGATGGAGGGGAAAAAAAAATAAAAATAAAAAAAAAAGCAAAAAAAGGGGGCTTATGAGAAAGAGACCTACTTGAGGTAGTGAATAGCCTTCATCTGCTGAACTCAGTGGCCTGGTTCATATTTAAGTACTTAAAATGTACTAAGGCAGAGCAGAAGCATGACTGAGTCTGATATTTAGGCAAGTGCTCCAGCTACTGGGCTTTATCTTACTCAAGGATATTGGTTTCCCTTGAACTTTCATCTAGATTTGTGAAATTTGTCTTCTGGTCAAAACTGCTATGTTAACACTAATTTTTTTACATTTCAGTGACTCAGCAATTTCGTAACAAAAACTTCTTGTCTTGGCTCAGATCTGCTCTGGATCCCAGAGCAGCAGACAATTCATCCTTGGCACTGAATAGCTGACCATAACACTGACCAACTGAACATCAAACAGTTCATTCCTGGCATTGGAAGTCAATCACTAACACACTGATTAGATTTTGTTCATTTCATGCAAATAGACAAATGATTCATTTGAGAAAGGGACTTGTTCCCTATCACTTGAGGCTTGAAATTTGGAATCACTCCAAAGTTGACCTGTGAAGTTGAGTTTACATTTAAAATTCTGGGGAAATATTAGACTAGTATTTTATTTTTCTTTTAAACGCTATTACCTTGTATTTTCATGACTGCTTTAAGACCATATTGCTGCTGAAGAAACAGGTTTTCCTGGTTCCTGTCAATGATTGCTTGCTCCTGTTGTCATGCCCTTCCCTCATCTGTGTGAGTAAAAATATTGCTGCAGTCTTCAAGCACACTGTTTCAGAGTATTGATCCACATTAAAACTAGACTTTTTTTTTTTTTTTTTTTTTTCCACGGGTTAGTTTTAAACTGAATCAGTTTACCAGGCCACAGGATGATTGATGAGTCTGAACAGGGTCTCCCGCAGACTGATGATTCTATGCAGGTCCTCCATTATTTTATTTTCAGTTTCTTCAGTAATGCAGAACCATCAGAACTGTTTGCTTTTGGGATGCTGCCATCTCTGGCAGCTACTAGGTTGATGGTCACTTGTGATTTTCTGAAATATCTGCATTTTGAAAAATACATCAACAACCAGAAATGACCAAGATATTTCATGTATCAAAAACTAATACCCACAAAACATTGCAGTTACTCCATTTGAGCAACGCACAGTCCTAGCACCTTTCTCTGCAAATACCTCTGAAGAAAGCCATAAATCAGGGTGAGCTCATTAAAGAAAGTTCACTTTAATTCAAATAAGTGAGAATAAAGGACTATGCTCTAAGTTTATCAAGATCCTCAAAAAAAGTGCAAAGACTGTGACTGAACTAGAAAAGTAACCCCCAGGATATGTATTGGAAATTATGTAAGCAGAATGTAAAGGATCTCATCTAAATTTAATATTCTTTTGCATTTATAAATTTTTGCAGGGAAGAAGAAATGGACTAAGAATGTTCAATTTCCTGATCACCAGAAATTCTATGACCATGCCTTCAAAGTATCTCTGGCCTTTGCTCATCTGAGTGGCATCAGAGAAGGACTTTACAGCCCTGAAGTCTGAGACTTCTTGACCTTGCTGGAACTATGTAAGGTGATCATACATAAGTTGAAATGATAATGTGCTTATTATTCTGTTTATGCCTACATAAGAGGAGTATGAAGTGTTGCTTAATCAGAATGGTAGAACTGTAAAGCCACTTAAATGGAAATGTGAGATAAACGCACAATAATTATGGAGTCCAAAATGGAAACGTAAACTGACCATGCAAGATGGGGCATTCAATATTTCCACAGTAGTATGGGAAGCACACTTCCTGATGGTAGACAAATGTAGCTAGGTTCATAATGAGAAGAGCTGAACTAAAGTGGTAAATGTTTCCATGCCACTGAAAGTAGTTTGAATGTGGTTTGATTTTCCTTACAGGAAGAGCTGAGGATCACTTCTGTCTTCAGTTGTGAGAGCTGATTCTTGTTTGCAGTAGAGGTCCATCATATTGATCTGACAGTGAGTGAAATGGACTATATGTGCTTTATAACCACTAAAAAGCCACTTTGTTTTTGTCATTTGATGGCTGCTGCTCAGTCTTCCTCGAGCTTTAGAAATTAGACTGTATCTTGAAAATTGTTACTAGCCAAAACCTGACAATGGTTTTGACCTACCTTTGTACAGTACATGGTGCAATAGAATTTTGGACCATTTCTGGTGTTACTGCAGTACAAAGTTTGCTATGATATGTCTTCACTTAAAAGGCTAACTTCCAGTTATGACACATTAATGTGGTAACTCTGCAAAATTGTCTTTCTTCTGTCTCACAGAGAAGATGGAGATAGGGGTGTTACTGTAAGAAAAAGAAAAAACATCATTTCACTCTGTTTGAAATTTAATTAACTATACTATCTTTTTTCACATGTAAATGTTCTAAGCTTTGCGAGTGCATCCTGAGTTTCTTACATGCATCCATTTGTATATATTTATAAGTTCAAAATCCTATTGCTTGATTGTAAGTAGATTTATTTTCACATGGATCTCTGTGCCACAATTTCTGAAAATCTAGCCTCGAAAACAAATTTATTTTAGAGGCTAGGAGGACATTAAAAAACTTTCTTTTGTGGTGTTTTGTCTTGTTTTGTTTTCATTTTTTTTTATTATTATTTGAAATACACATCTGTTCCAAGATACATAGTAAGTGTGATGTGTCAGACATAACCCTCCAGCCAGATGCCCTCAGCACAAAATTATGTAGCACCTTTCTTTTCCAAAGGCTAGGTTTTTGTTTTCTACTTTTGGACCTCAATGTGGGTTATTTATTTTGAGAGACAAGAAGTATTTGTACTGAAAGTCCCCTCTATCTTGATGTGTCTGATTACTTGTTTCTGGAGCTTTGCTCTTGATTTTATCTGTATATCTCTAAAGTGTACACTGTGTAAGTGATTAATCACCCTTATAGTTCCATTATGCAACAAAATAATCAGACCACATGATTATTACACATATATAATCACATACTAATTACCATTTACCTATATGGTAAATATGACAAGAGTTTAGAGTTGTCACCTAGAAATGCTCAATTCCCATACCAGTTCAGCTGACAGAAGTAACCTAGGTTCAATTATTGCTTGGTAAAAGCCTAGTTTGGAATGGTTCTTGACATCCAGGGGGATTTGTGAAGGAATACTGGGAGCACTCAGAGCATTTGCATAGCAGTAAAAAATGCAGATGTGCCACAGTTCTGAAACTTGTGCTGGAAGGTGATTGAAACTGTACAATTCAGCACTGCTTTGCACTTAGCTACAGTGAGTGAAGAACGGTTTAACTCTCTCTGGCAGCTAAGTACCCCTCAGCCACTCACTCCCCACACCTCAGCAGGATGGGGAGGAGAATTGGGAAAAAGGTAAAATTTGTGGGTTGAGATAAACATGATATAATAATTGGAATAAAATACAACATAACAACAAAAAATGTAATGAAAAGGAGAGAGAGTGAGAGAGGAATAAAAACAAAAAGGGAAAAAAAAACCCCACCCAAATCAAAAGACTCCAGATGATGCACAGTACAGTTGCTCACTATCAACTGACCAATGCCCAGCCAGTCCCCCAGCAGCCCCAACCAATTGGCAGGCCCCAACCAACTCCTCCCAGCTTATATATCCAACATGATGTTCTATAGTACAGAATATCTCTTTGGCTAGTTCGGGTCAGTTGTCCTGACTCTACTCCCTCCTGGCTCCTTGTGCACCTGCTCACTGGTAAAGCATGGGAAACTGGAAGGTCCTTGATTTAGAGTATTAACGACAACTATAACATCAGTGTGTTATCAACATTATTCTTATGCTAAATCCAAAACACAGCACTGTACCAGCTATTAAAGAAAAAAATTAACTCTACCCCAGCCGAACCCAGGACACTATTTTAACACAGCTTTGCTGTAAAAGGAAAACTGCCCTGCGATGAAAGGGTTCAGAGGCTTGGCTGCTTCTGGCACAGAAAGAAGAAAGTGAGAAAAGAGCTGAGGTAAAGTAAGGGAAAGAGCTTTGGAGAGAGCAGAGCAAGCAGCTTCTGTCTGTACCTGCGGAGGAACAGAAATATGGAAGACTGTGACGGCATCTTTGGTGAGGATGCACCACCATAACACCTTAGAACCTCTGAAAGCCATGACAGCAGTCAATGAAATTTTCCACAGCCACAGCCCTGCACAGGAAATGTAAGTAGTGGGGCCACAGCTGTTTTCTGGCCCATAAATTTTGCAGATATAAGAAACTTCCTAGAGCCAGTCCTGGATGGTAGTCAGTACATTGTAAACCAACCAACCAAAAAAAAATCTGCTGCCAGATTTGCTGTGGTTTCAACTGCATGTTCCTTTGAGGTCTTCAGATCCTATTGAAATGAATGCTTCCAGACTAGCTGGATCAGTCTTTGCTTTGCATTGGTGTGTAAACGATTCACAAGATGTGAAGTAGTAACCGAACAGATTCCATTTAGATATAAGCAGACATGTTTAAATAAACTTCATCATTATCATAACATGCACAAAAATAATGCATATTCAAAACCCTGTTTTTACCCAAATACTTCCAAGGTTTTTATTAAGTAGTTTCTAATTTTCCTTCTTTTTTTTTTCTTTCCTGTCTCTGAGAGCTTTGTTTCCCTGCTTGCTCAGGAATTATTTTCTCAGCAGTAAACACTGTGTATGTCTCATTCACATTTAGTTTATTGAAAATGCACCCCCCTCAGCAGCAGGAAAGCAAATGATCAACATGCACACATTGAATGGAGAAAATAACGCGAATCCTTACCAAAACCATAGATAACACAAAATATTGTAACGCTGAGGCATCTTCAGAAGCTCTGTTAGGAGTGCCCCCTCAATGTGTACCACTGGCTGTTGTAGTAAGATTGCAATAAACTGAACTCGGATTAAGAAGTTTTCCATGTCAACCCCTTAGGGCAGCTGATTATAGGTTTGACCTTTTGAGATTCTGTGTATTTCCCACTTAATCAGTGCTGGAATGAGTTGCTGCTAAGTAGGATCTATGGGCACCCTATGGGAAAAGTGAAGCCATCTAAAAATAATGAGTTTGTTCCCCCTTCCCTCCCCTCCTCTCATTTTGAGCTCTATTAGGCCATGATAACAGTCTTAATCTAGGCTACAAAAAAGCACAATATAGCATGTGGTGTTTGCCTTATATTGAGAAAAAGATGTCTGGGAAGGGCTTTTGGCAGTCTGGAATGTAAATGAAACTTTACAACATTGATAAAAAATGCTTCCTCCACTGCCCTTTTTTTTGTTTTTCATACTAAGATTTGTTTTGTTGAGCTAAGGCCTTGTGAAGATTTTTAAAACCCAGTACCTAAGATTTTGACAGAATAATTGGTTCTCTCTTGCCTGGGCAATAATACAAAATTGGAACCATCTCCATTTTGTCTTGTTACAGTAACACACTTGCTGGTTTAGGTATAATCTCACATAGTAGTTGGTTCAGTCATCAGTTCATTTATCAATAGCTGAGGCCTGTGGGCTTTTTTCCTGCCATACACTTTGGTTTCTTCTTTGCCTCTCCTTCTCCCCTGCCCTGGCCCCCCTCCTCCTTTCACATCCTCCTCCCCTCAATAACCGCCTGTGAAACTGAACAGCATAATAGATGTAATTAGACCTTCAGTAATAGGACTGAATGGAGCAGGCAATGAGACTCCTTCTCGGGAAGCAATCAGTGCATTTGGTCCCCAGGACTGAAACTGCATTTAACAAGGTTTGGGGCTTAGGGATTGTCAGTCTAGGCTTCTGCTGCTTCCCCAAGAGAAAGCTCTACCCAGAATGCAAATCTTCACTTACTCCTGCTTCAAAAGGGAGGAAAAGAACATTAGCCACTTTATTACATACATAATGAAGCGAACTGTATCTGTTGGTGTATTTTTTTCCTTAGCAGTAAATCAACTGTTCACAAGTGCTAGTACATTTAAACATATATTTTATCTGTGCTTTCAAGCCATTTCCTGGGTTTTCCTCATCCATCCTTAGAAGAAGAAATCTTTGAATAGTGTCAAATCAAAATATACTTTGTCAAACTGACACCGGTATGTTTTCATGCAGATTCAAAGGCTGGTCTAACAAAGTTATTGAAGACACAGTTACTTTCCAGGGGAATGAAGATGTGGCAATGTTCACATGTGATTGTTAATTTCTGTTCCTAATTGTGTAAATTCATGTTCACGTGAAAAAAATCACCTTTTTAAAAATTCGATCTTTTAATGATTCTTATCCCTGTCTAACTAGATCCTCTACTTTTGTCCAGTTTCCCTTCCATAACAAGATGTTTTATGTATGTACTCTCATATACGTTCCTTAGTTGTTATTTGTGTCATCTTTTACCCAGACCTTGACATATATGGAGAGTAAGGAGAGGAGCTCGGTCCTCATTTGGGGTCGGATCTCCCGCATGACCTGGCACATGGACAGGCAGATGAGGACAAGTCAGATGCACCCAAAAGCGGAGGGATGTTTCTGAGGTCACTCTTCACAGAGCTGGAGGAGAGAGAAAGGCTCATAAAACCCAAAGAAACCTTCAGTCCCATATCATAGCACACGTATTGAATGCAGGCAGAGGAGGCCAGCACACTGCACTGGTCTTGACCAGGAACCTGTTTCATGTTCAGGAGCCAGTGACCCACAGCACAGCTAACTCAGGCAGTCCCTGCACGCTCAGGGTGGCCTTCAGGCTGTGCTATACCATGTCATGCTGCACTCAACCCTTGGCCATGGGACAGACAGCCCATGCATGGCACCAGAGGAGCCTTCCTGTTCAGCCTTGCCATTACACCCCCTGCCTGGCCTTGCAGTTGCCTGACAGTGAGGTAAGGAGTTCTTATGAAAATATCTTGTGGGAGCAGAGTAGTTTTCCTGTAAGGAAATTATACATTACTTCAAATGACTGAAAAGGAGAGTTTCTCCCCACAGATGGGATCTTATCTGCACAGCATGTCGTGGGAAAATCCATCTGATCTTCACCTGATACAGCATGAACACGAGGTGCCCAGCATCTGAAGGGGTGTAAGATGTCATTTGCTATCTACATTCATCTTCTTATTCTGTCTTGTTAAAGCAGTCATCTTATTAAGCCATTTATTATTGGGCTTTTCTTACTGACATCCAGAAAGACCCCTAAAGTAGCTCCCTCTCACCTTACTTCTCCTCACTCTCTGTCCCCCCAGTGCCAAACATACACGTAGTGATATAACATTTTCCAGGCTTTCTTCCTCCATGAATAAAGAGTTGTGAGATATCTGGCCACCAGCAAAGCTGCCACCTTACCCAAATTCATTTTTTCAACCTATTCTCCCTAATGGCTCTTTCCTTCTTCTGAAATAGGTTCTCAAAATCTTTGTATTCTTCTAACAAGAAGCACTATTTCTCACTTCTTCAACTGCAAGTTCCTGTTTCTTGTACATTTCCACAAACCCTCTGTTCACACTTACTGACGTGTATTTTTTTCAGATGATATATTTATTCAGACACAGTGTTAACAATTTAAAAGCTTTCTCTTTTTTTTGAACCCAAACATACTCTTAAACTGAAGATATTTGGAGATAAATGGTTTCATTCACTCCAGACTTTCACCAGAATTCTGTTAATAGATTCAAAATGGCACTGGTTTTGTACCTATCATATAATAAAACTTGCATTTACTTCTGAATTAAGTCATGGGTTTAAAGCAATAATTTTTCTTTAATAACTAATTCTCATTTTCTGGAATACTGTCTGTGTAAACTTTAGGATTATGTAATACAGTGTTTTCAAAACCCATAATGGCACTGTGAAATATTTCAGAGTTTACTGTGCTAGTGATGATAAGCAACACTTTAAAAGTTAGGCTGCATCCAAGTACAAGACTTAAAGATGTTTGGTTTTACCTTTATTTAAGCAAGTTAGTAAGCATGAGGTTAGAAAGAAAAACTGCACACATTTTTATAGAAGGTGTAAACGGGAAGGAGATGTTGTGCTGAAAATTTTGGGGGTTCTTGACAATTCAATACAGCTTTCATATCAGGAGTCACAAAATAGTCTCAGCACAATGTCTTCCCATTGTTCTACAGAACTTCTATTAGGCTCTCAGATCAACACAAACTAGCTGTGCCTCTTTGACACAGAATCAGGCTTCAAACCTTGCCATATAATTTTAGGTGTTAACTATGGGGCTATTTTGTGGTTATCTTTAATCCTTCTCAGTGACTGAGTGGATCTACAGCTGTCTAACACTGAAGCCCTACTGATCAACCCATCCTTGTGATACCCTGCAAAACTAACTTGAAAGTTAACTTGTATCAATACAGCAACTTGCATGGGCCCCATGGGTACAAAGGCCTAATTGAAAGGAAAGGGATAATCAAACCATTGGCTTTGACTACAGATAATGAGCAGTGCTATGGGAGAAAATCTATTAACAAACTAAACCCAAGAGGTTTGAAACAGAGTAGCCTCATTCTACACGACTAAAAGCTTTTTTCAGATCCAGAGGACACATCTCATCCAGAGATGTCAGAATTACAAAAGTATTTGTAAAGCTATGGTCAGTCAACAAAACTGATATTAGGTCCCTGAACATTTGTTGCTTGTATGAAATTCATCTTTGTAGTATCGAAGAGGTAAATACCTTCCAGATTACTAAACCATTGAAATACCAGGTTTTGTAGTGAAGCAAGGTCTGAAATATTACAAAAAAAATCATATATTAAATAAAGTTAGTATTTAAAGATGCAGGTATTTTTACAGATCAGTAGTTCACCTTTTGCCCATTGAGAGCCCATATTGAATACTTAAGAAATTTGGAAAACTCCATCATAGGTGTTCCTCTCAGCAACTGAAATACCAGTTGAAAACACCAGAATTGTTAGTAGTTTGGTTGTGATCACAGCTGCGTAAACTAATGTGCAGCCAAGACTTTCCCTGACCTCCTCTCCTAGCCTTCCCTTAAATTTTGTGTACCTGGTTTAAAATCCATAGGTTTAGGGTTTTTTGAGATATATATATAATCATAATATGCTTCCAAGAACAAAAATGTAATCATAATATTGAGTGCAATGACCAAAGGGATTCTCATTTTAGCTCAACTGGGACAGAGTCAGTTTGTGAACAGTTAGATTTTATTTTATCTTCAAGGTGAATAGTGAACATGCCATGAGTGTGTTGTTCAAAGCTGAACTATACTTATTGGTTAAATCTGTTATAAGCATCCCTTTATTGCATTTTTTTATTGCATGTATGGTATGTACATATGATGTAATTGGTGTTTCTTTGTGGATCACTTCACAGACATATTAAGGATGCTCATGTCATAATAACAATTCAGTGTACCTTCAGGTGCAAAAGACTGGCACAGCATTACAGTTGGCAAGAATTTTCAAGTACAAGTGGTGTGGGTTCACCTTGGCTGGCTGCTGAATGCCCACCGAGCTGCTCTATCACTGCTCCTCCTCAACAGGACAGGGGGCGAAAACGCAATGAAAGTCTCACTAGTTGAGATAAGGACAGGGACATCACCCAGCAATTACTGTCTTGGGCAAAACAGACTTCATAGAATCAGAATCATGGAATAGTTTGAGTTGGAAGGGACATTAAAAACTAGTTGCACACACACACCCCCACACCCTTCTATGGGCAGGGACACCTTCCACTAAATCATTTGCTCAAAGCCCCATCCAGCCTGGCACTGAGCACTTGCAGGGGTGGGACATCCACAACTTCTCTGGGCAATATGTTCCAGTGTCTCACTATCCTCACAATAATTTATTTCTTCTTTATGTCCAACCAGAATCTACCTTCTTCCAGTTTAAAGCCATTGCCCTTTGTCCTATCACTGCATGCCCTTGTAAAATGTCCCTCTCCAGATTTTTGGTAAGCCCCTTTTAGGTACTGGGAGGGTGCTATAAGGTGTCCCCAGAGTCTTCTCTTCTCCAGGCCAAAAAAACCAGCAACTCTCTCAGCCTGTCTTCATAGGAGAGGTGCTCCAGACCTCTGATCATCTTCATGACCCTCCTCTAGACTTGCTCCAACAGGTCCCTGTCCCTCTTATGCTGGGGGTCCCAGAGCTGAACACAGTACTCCAGGTGGTCTCATGAGAACAGAGCAGAGGGGGAGAATCCTCTATTTCAACCATGCTTCTTTTGATGCAGCCCAGGATATGGTTGGCTTTCTGGACTGCAAATGCACATTGTTGGCCATGTTGAGCTTTTGTCTACCAACATTTGCAAGTCCTTCTCCTCTGGGCTGCTCTCAATCCATTATCCATCCAGCCTGTACTTGTGCTTGGGATTGTCCCGACCTACATGTAGGACCTTACACCTTACCTTACTAAACTTCATTAGGTTTGCATGGTCCCACCTCTCAAGCCTGTCAAGGTCCCTCTGGATGACATCCCTTCCACCCAGCATGTCAACTGCACCATACAGCTTGGTGTTGTCAGGAAATGCACTGAGGCTGCACTTGATCCCACTGTCCATACCACCAACAAAGATGTTAAAACAGTGATTGACTCTATATGGACCCCTGAGGAATACCACTCACCACTGGTCTCCATTTGGACGTCAAGTCATTGACAGCAACTCTTTGAGTTTGACCATCCAGCCAGTTCCTTACTCACTGTTCTGGTTTCAGCTGAGATAGTTAATTTTCTTCTTGGTAGTTAGTACAGTGCTGTGTTTTGGCTCTGATGTGTGGACAATGTTGACAGCACACTGATGTTTTCAGTTGTTGCTGGGTGATGTTTATACTAAATTAAGGACTTCTCTGTTTCCTGGGCCCCGCCAGCCAGAGGGCTGAGGGGGGCACGGGACATTGGGAGGGGACACAGCCAGGACAGGTGACCCAAGCTAGACAAAGAGGTATTCCATACCATATGACATCATGCTGAGTATATAAACTGGGGGAAGAAGAAGGAAGGTGGGGACATTTGGCATTATGGCATTTGTCTTTCCTGAGTAACCATTACGTGTGATGGAGCCCGGCTTTCCCAGGGATGGCTGAGCACCTGCCTGCTGATAGGAAGTAGCGAATGAATTCCTTGCTTTGCTTTGCTTGCATGCACGGCTTTACTTTTCCTATTAAATTGTTCTTATCTCCACCCTTGAGTTTTACATTCCTTTCTGATCCTTCTCCCCATCCCTCTGGGTGAGGGGGAGTGAGCAAGTGGCTGCATGCTGCTGCGTTGCTGGCTGGGGTTAAACCATGACACTCACCAAATGAGCCATCCATCAAATCCCTGTCTGTCTTATTTAGAGACAAGGATGTCGTGTAGCACAGGGTCAAATGCTTTGCACAAATCCAGGTAGATGATTTGACTTAGGAAACTTAATCTACTGCCAGTCGAATCAGAGTAGGATGATAAGATATAAGAACAAGCCTAAAAAACACCTTCCACCCACTCCTCCCTTATTCCTTGACTCAGCTTCACTACTGACTTCTCCACCTCCTCCCCCTGAGTGGCTCAAGGGGAGAGGAACTGGGGCTGTGATCAGTTCATCACATGTTGTCTCTGCTGCTCCTTCTTCCTCACACTCTTAACCTCTGACAGGGTGGGATCCCTCCCATGGGATACAGTACTTCATGAACTTCTGCAATATGGGTGCTTCCCATAGGCTACAGTTCTTCAAGAACTGTTCAGTGTGGGTCCTTTCCATAGGGTTGCAGTGCTCCAGGAGCAGTGTTGCAGCCTAGGTTCTCCACAAGGCCACAGGTGCTGTCAGGAGGCTGCTCTTAGCAAGGGTTTTCCCCACAGGGTTACAGCTTCCTTCAGGGCAAGTCCACCTGCTACAGCACAGGGTCCTCCACAGGCTGCAGGTAGATATCTGCTCCACCATCATCTTCCATGGGTGGAGGGTCCTCCCTGCAGTGGGACAGCCTGCCTCATCATGGTGTTCATCACAAGCTGCAAAGGAATCTCTGCTCCAGTGCCTGGAGCACGTCCACCCCCTCCTTCTTCACTGACCTTGGTGTCTCCAGGGCTGTTTCTCCCATTGTCACTCCTTTCTCCCAGCTGCTGTTGCACAGTAGTTTTTACTCTTTCTTAATCAGAGAGGCATTACCGACATCATGGACCAGTTCAGCTTTCACCAGCAGCAGGTCTGTCTTGCAGCTGATTGAAACTGGTTTAAAATGATATGGGGGAAGCTTCTGGCAGCTGAGGCTTCTGGCAGCACAGAAGCCAGCTCCACAGCCTCCCTGCTACCAAAACCTTGCCACACAAACCCAATACATCAACAAAAATCTGACTTCTTTCTGAGGTCTATGAATGCATTTTCATCCACTGTTTTTCCATAGTCGGGCAGGAGTTACTAGGACATTATTAACTAAATCATTATACCGTAAATTTGTTCACCTACTACTTAAAGCTATAGAGTGAACCAGTCTCTTATTTTAAAAAGATTAACTTAAAAGCAAGTTCACAATGAATTTTGTGTAGCTACTGTATTATTTTCAGAGGAATTATCTGAAAAAAAGAGTAAATAGAACAATTAGCAGGAAAAATCTTGCTCACTTGACTTCTACAGCTGTTAGAAATGAAATGGGTTTGCCCTTCAGTAGATCTCTGCTTTGTCCAAATGACTCTGACTTTTCTCTTTATGTAAAGGCTTGAACTAGATAATATATATTATGTTTTAAAATAAAGATGTTATTTCAAAACTGACACCTGGAAAATACCAACTTCTAAAAAAATGCAAAGCCTTTTAGACCAACTTTGAACAACACATTTGTTGCCTTTCACTGGTTTAGTAAGCATTCATAAAATGTTTCTTTACTGGTGTCTGCACCTCCCAGGCTGTGTTTAAAAACCTAAGGCTTAATTGTGGACAGAAATTTGTGTACCTAAGACTGCTGCCAACTTAGCTTGTCAGAATTGCTAGAATTTGTAGTGCGATTAAACATAAGTGTTCAGATAGTTGTTTCATGCAATTTTCACAGAAAACTAGGAAGATCAACCCTCATCCAAGCTTTAACATAAAGACATGTTTAAAATGTCTGTAACTGAATTTGCAAAGTTGTTAGCACTTTTTCACTCACTCTGAGGTTTTTGTTAATACAACATATAATCCAGAAAAAAATCTACTCTGGCAGAATATGCTGAGGATTGCAATGAAGCTTTAAGTAATAACTCTAAGTTCTATGCATTAAATCATATTCTTGTGTTGCTGATGGCAGCAGCTTTTCACCTGACCTAGAGAGTTTTTCCACAACTGGAGCCACCCTGTGCAGGTGCCTTTCAGTTCTACAGAACAACTGCAGAACAGCTTCTTGAGATTAGAAGGCTCTCCTGTAAGCTCAGCCTAGCGGAGAAAAGTATGTTGTCAGAAGCTGTCAGAAAAAAACTAACCCTCAACTCTAAATCATACTCCAGAACACTGCTCAGTAACAGAAAATCTCCAGTTCTCTCCTGATGAGAGTTCTGCTCATCACATAGTTCAGTTCTATACTTTGAAGAATATGTGACAATTCCTTGGCAACTTTGTTCAAATTTATAAGGGAATTGACCGCTGTATGAGGTGAAGGCCACTAAAACATACACTTGAAATAGAAAAGCATGCACGTTATTTCTTCTTTTTGTGCCTTGCTACCCCTTCTGACTCACAGCACTGTGACAGGAAGCAACCAACTACAAAGAGGAAGAAAGAGGTACAGGTCCTTCCTGTCCCTTGATTATTAGGATTGAAATCAGCTCCAGGAGCAAAAATTTGAACAGGCAGCAACAATGACTGTAGGGGTAGAAGCCCAATAATGAGGAAATAGCACACTTAACATACACCTTAGTGTGCAGAGAGCTGACGTGAAGCATGGAAGAAGAAGAGATTAGGATGGTAAAAATAAAGGCATGAGGAGAAAACTTTAAGAGAAATAGGCAGAAGCAAAATAAAAAAACCAAAACATTGAACATAAGATTATGGAGAAGTCAGTTAATTTGGAAAATAAAATCTCTCATTTTCAAATTATTTTTAAAAATCAAGGAAATTATTTTAAGGAAAAAAAGTCCTAAGAAATGGTCTGCAGAACAGTTGCATTACAATTTACTGCAGACTTTGCTGGACACTTAGAACTAAGATTTACCAAGATATTATGTAATGTGTTAACTCACATTAGAGTGTCTGAGTTTGTTTTGCACTTCTCTCAGCCCTCACAGTGAAGAATTACTTCTAAAGACAATCCTGGTCATCTTAGTTTCCCTTTAAATATAAATCCTGAAAATTAAAAAGGAGACCTTCCTTAAATAACCACAGGTTTTATTTATTATCTATATGCACACATCAAATGAAATTGTAAGTTGCATTTGCTTGCTGAGAAAGATAGTACACTGGTACAGTCTGGTAAATTATATCTAACCAGACCTTGGATAAGCACATCACTTGCTTCTGGTACCTCTTTTTCAAGGTGCTTTTAGGGATTTCAAATGGGCAGATAGACAGGTCTCTACCCTAGACTTGTGCCTACAGTTACACTGTGAATTGCAAGAGGACTTTTTTTTGGGACTATAGGTGGGAGAGAGGGGGACAAAAGACACCTTGAAGATTGCTACCTTCCATTCAGAAGACATGGGCTTGCTTCTTAGATGAATGACAGTGACTTGTGGCTTGCCACCTTGCATTATTTCATGGATATGTTCAGAAAAAACTACCAGAATTGCACCACATTTTCCTTGAATGGCATAGAAACAGAGCAGAAGCCTCACGTATAGTTACCATGCTGCTATGTGAGAAGTGGGGATCTGAGCCAACAGTCAGTGAAGTGGTAGGCTGGATAGATGGCTTGAAGGTTTTCAGTGCCTAAGAACTTTACTGAACTGAAGACCTGCGTGCAATGCTTTTCCAACATTCACTGAATGTGGGGGAAATGCTCCTTTATGAGCCCTCTGCAGGCTGTGCCTCAGTGACCATCTTTGTACACTGAAAGACAGCTGATGACATTCAGAACGTACCAGAGTTAATTGGAAATTTGCCATTGATGTCAAGAGAGGCAGGATTAAGGCAGGATTACTGACATGATTTCCACTTGTTTATTGAGCTTTTGTGGTTAGTAAGGCTGGTAAGGACCAGCCACTTTTGTGGAAGGACTCGTGTTTTGCCCAGAGACAGTAAGAGGTAGTTGCTAAAAAGCCTTGCAACTGCTTGTGTTTCTGGAACAAAAGGATGTATATTTTTTCTCTGTAAATGAAGAACAGAAATACCCTTTTATCGTTAGCAGGATGCAAATGAAAAACCAAAATCCCAGAGCTGCTTTTCTGTTAAATGATTTTAGTGTTCCCGTTGGGTTACATAATATTTCAGACACTGCTACTTTCAGTAGTTATCTCAGGACAAAGAAGAAAGAATTGTTTGACTTTTTAAAAGCATTGAAAAGGGAAATGTTAAAAATTGGAATGAATATAAGTTAATTAATCCAAGACTGACAGATTCAGTTTAAATAATGAACTGCAAATCCTTAAGAAATCAGAGCCATATGCTTTTACTTGTTCTTGTGATCATCTTACTCCAAAACTGTTGATTTTTATAATTGGAAAAATGTAACTTAATGTTATAAATTCAAATCCCCAAGTAAAATTTTGGGCCATGTTTATGGCCCAAACTCAGCTTATGTTCGCATCTTGAAGGTGTGCTGTTCACACCACAAGAAACACTGTCCTTAAGAGAGACATTTTCATCATATGTTTATATAATATATATTAGCAATAGAAATGTCATTATCCTAAAGATAAACAAGATGTCTGCATTGAATTATGATTGACATATAACAAAGGACTTTTCCTAATTAGGTATTATTTAAACATACATTTTGTAAAGATTTTAGATATTATGAGCCAGAAATTATTGGTTTTAGTTATACGTGTTACTATCTGCAAGTTACTAGATCTGTTAATTTTACTGAAAATAAAGAGAATTGCTATTATTCCTTACAGTAATGGGTCACTTTGATAATTTTCTGTCTGGAATAAAAGAGGAAAGCATGAGGTAGCAAAAGGGGCAGCAAGTCATCCAGTAAAGCAGAATCTGCCTGAAAAGCATGAAGCCTGGGGCAAGCAAATACTGGATAGCAACATGAAGTTAAAGAATAACTAATGAAAATATAGCTCTTTGGTAAATGTGATTGATTATCAGTATTAAACACATGAATATCATCATTAAGTGCTGGTACTATTCACCCAGCAAAATGCTTGGATACAGTTGATTGTCACAACGGACTGTTCTAAGCCTTTTGTGTTCTATGTTCAATTGCTTTCTCAGAATACTTGAGGATATTAATTTTAGACTCTTAAAAACAGCTAAGCCATGTTTCTATTATAATAGAGACCATGCAAACACTAGTAATTTACTAAAATTGTAAAAGTTTGGAGAGTTTCCTTAAGTGGTAATTTTAAAGCTAAGAAAGCAGAGCAAGAAAGTGAAAGGGCCATAAAGATAACTTTGTATAAAGTTTATTGTGTGTGTTGTACAGATACTATTTCACCAGTCTCTCTCTCAATAAGAAAGTAAAAAGGAATGTAACAGAAGAAAGCAGAAGAAACCAAAGATAACTGATAGATATGGTGATGATGTTTGATGTTTTATCTAATGAATTTACCTGTAGTATTATTTGTCTTAATTCCATTTTCTGCCTTCAACTGAAAGCTGTGGGCAAGTTTTTCTCAATGTAATTATATTAATGCAACCAATGACTGGAGGATGCCAGAAAAATGCAGGGTCTCATAATATTGTTCTGATTCTGTTTTTTTATGCATATGAACATATGTTTTAGAATTCAAATTATTCTGGGAAGGGCTCTTTGTTTTCCTTTCTTTCTAAGGTACCCAGTGCAAGAAGTCTTGTTATCAGTAGGGACACCTGATTGCTATTTTAATATAAATGGTTGCTAAAATAGCCATTCTATGTTGTTCATTCTAACCTTTGAACAATGTTATCCTAATTCTTGAAAATCACCAGAAATAGCTTCCCAAAATTATAAATATCTGAGGAATAAATTTTGCACAGCAAATTCCAGCCTCGGTAGGTGGTCAAGGTTTTATACACCTGAAAACAGTATTTAATGACTGAAGAATTGAGCACTCTTCTGTAATTTGATTTGTGCAAGACTGGGTGCTGTCAAAACCTCACTGAAATACTGACAATAAATAATATTCATTATGAGTATAGGCTTTTTTTAAAGCACATCACTCCAAACCACGCTCTGAAATTGTTATTTGCAAAACTCATGACCTTGAACTTTAAATGAACAGTTCCATAATTCTCAAACATTCATATGTCTGTTTTTAATGGAAAATTGTGTGTGGAGGTTTATTTCCCGTTCAAATCAAACCTAAAAAAAATAGTTTGGCCTTTGTAATTTTGGTGTGTTGATAATGCGCAGTGAATTGTGTTCATAAAAAATTTCAGAAGCCTCAAGTGTACTAACCTTTTCTACATTTCTGCATTAATCATCATCTATGTCATTGGTCCTTTGAGCTCTTCATATAGATGTGCATACTATATGATCTCTGGTATCTCAATTATAGCAAGATTTTTTAGTTAGCTATACTATATCATCAAAACCTAATTTGTGTTTCGTAAGAGTGAGGGGTAATTCCATTAACATACTTACTCATACCTCTTCAGAGCAAGGAAAATTGTATGGTAGTTGTGACCAAGCATGTCTTATGGTTTTAAAACGCAAATCCATATTTTAGTTATGACTTCAACCTTGACCTCCAAGTTAAACCCAGTGTTTTATCCATTTGCTCTCTGAAGCCTGAAACAGGATGCACATGTGAAATAGGTATTTAGAAGTAGTTTTGTCTGATTTGCATACTGCTATATTTGTAATTATTTTTGTTTGACATGGTACAACTGCAACTAGCATAAAATCAAAGGCAGTAAACCAGTAAATTGTTTTGCTGCTTGCCTGTTAGTAGCATGCTAAGAATGCTAGAGTACATCACGAAGCAAACTAACAAGAATTTTAAGCTTCAAGTATGAAACTAAAGTTTCTTTATTCCCCTCCCCCCTCCTTTTTTCTTTCAAAATGTAGATACTATATTTTATGCCTTCCTTTTCCTTCTTTGAAATTAATTAATCCCATTTAATATACTTTGGAAAAGGTTTGCTAAGTTGTCAGTTTGTAAGCCATGGATAAAAAGTCAAGCTTGTTGACTTCTGGAGCAATTAACAGGATCACAGATAACCTATTTCTTGGACTATATTCTCAGTCCAGCCATCAGTGCAATTATACACCTTAAAGAAATTTTCTCATATGGAAAAGAGGGCCACAAGTCCAAAAAAGTTAAAGTTCACTCCAGGAAATGTAACTATTTGATTTTAATGCTTCTTCAGCAGCTACTGCCAAGGTTATTAGAAAAAGTAATTTCTGTCAGTATCTTGAAATATTTATATATCTTTGTAGCCCTAAGAAACCCTCAGAAGGGAGTATTTTGGTGTTTGGTATTTTACTTTCTGCTTTTTAAGCTGCTTGTCCAAAACTAATACAAAACCCAAAACATCCTTCTTCCAACATGCATAGATAAGCTTTTGTGCAGAAGGATGTTAACATTCAGAGGATTTTAGTTAATACACCTTTTAATTTTAATATATACTTCCCCAGTGAGATAACGTTCTCACTGCTCACACTGTAACACTGTTTTAGCTTGACTGCACACTAAAGCAGCCTTTATTATGCTGGGTAAGCAGGCCAAGCTTTTAGATTAGATTTTTAGATTTAATTTTTTCTTCCTTTTTCTTCAATTGTGGTAGATATGTTAGGGAAAAGCTTTAAAGGGCAGAAAGCAAACAAAATTTTTCATTTTTCCTAATAATGGAGTGCAATAAGCTTGTAACCAACTTCGGAAGAGTTTGATGGGTGCTTATAGAAGCTTCCTTCATGCAACAAGCCTGTTGCAGAAGTTTTAAATTAAGACTGTGCTAAATCAGACTGAAGATGCTTATGAATATAGCAACTCATATAACTGCTATTAGGATTCTTAGGTAATCTTTTTATTAAGTGGGTTAATATATGATAAAGTGTAGCAATTATTTGCATTGAAAAGCAGGGCAGAGTTACTGAGGGAAGTATGGCAAACTCACACTTTTCTCACTGAGAGTGAAAGCCTCTTTTTTCTCAATGAAGATGAAAGGTATGATTAAAGTTAAAGGCAAACTAAGTCGTTGTCAAGATCAGCACAGTTCTTAAATTACTAGAGTTGACACATCCATCCAACCCTGGTCATTTAAGTACATGATGTAATAAGTACTTAATGAGAGGTTTAATCAGAAATTAAAAATTCTTCTGTTTTCCCAGTTCAAGATACAGATTTATACTGAATAGTAAAAAGATGACCATAAACTAGAATGTGACCAAAATAACTCTGGATATTACTTATTGTCATCTTGCTAAAAACATTCTGAAGACACAGTTGAACTGATTCTGCTTTAAGCCAGATTGGGAGATGAAATTATTATACATTTTCACTAGCATCACTAGTATTTTGTATTCATTCTGTCTTTCTTGGATCAACATACATGCATTGTATTTAAAATGCAAATTAAGGTGCATATCAACATTCCACAATTTCTGGTGAAACAGTAACTCTCTAAGCTTATGTTGTTTTTGACACAGTTCCCCTCTCCTTGTCATCTTCTGAACTCCACCTCATTTTTGGCATCCAGCAGTACAAGTGTTATCTCAAAACTACTTTTTTATTATCATTATATTTATTTTTAATTTGACTGGTAAGAGTCTGTGGTTTAGCTGTTTCTTTGATCTGAAAATCGAAAACCGCAAGCTCATTTCTGAGGAATTGGTGAAAACATTACTGTGGGATTCCATATTTTATCAGCATTTATTAATACAACTTTGAATTTTTCACTTGTGAAGTAAGAGAAGTATGTTGTTGATTCTTTACATGTCAACCTGCCTAAGTGGTGTTGATCTGACATTTCTATTACTTAAGGACCGAAGATGAAGTGATGACTTCACATATATATCAACAAATACCTGTGTGACTGCACATGGCTACTGGCCTGGTTTCAAGACAGCTGTATTGCAAAATTAACATGGAGCACATGCATTAACCTAGGGGCTAAAATAAGGATCCAAAAGACGTATTTTCCATGTTGTAGAAATTTCACATTTTATTAATTAATTAATTTATAAATTAATCCATTTATTCCAATCCAAAATTGAATAAAATGAAGCCGTTCCAGAATTTCACATGAAAAATAATTTTGAATAGAAACACTTTTGGTTTTGATCAGATGAAACTTTCTACTCAGTTTTTTCCCCTAAAAATACAATTTCCTATAATATTTTAAAAAATAAGTTCATCACTTTAAAACAACCAGTGGAACATTCAATCCATTTGGTTTATAAACAAAAATTCCTTTAACTTCTGATGACTTGATATTTTCAACAGCACCACAAAAAGTTCAGTGCTAATGAAAGCACCTAAGAATTCCTACCCCAAACATATTCTCATAGCCTACAGTGACTTTTCAATAATAGAAATAAAGAAGAAAAATGGTGGAATAGATGTACTGACATGAACTATGACAAAAAAAACCAACCACAAATTAACCTCAAAAATAGGCTATTATGTTTCAAACAGAATGCATTTGAAGACAATTAAAAACAAACAAAAAACCACCAACAACAACAACAAAACCTTTATATTTAGAATTGCAATGACACTGTGTCATGCTTATTTCAGTTAACTCTGTTGGTAAGTTGTTATGCAATGTAAAGATCTGTAATCTTTGGCCTCCCTCCCCATTCAGGGTAAGCTAATTATACAAACCCAGGTTTTGTATCAAAAAATGAATGCTTTTCACTTCATTTTTCATTAAAGGGCAAAAATAAAACCATTTTGGTTTTGCTACCAAGGAAAAGAGTAATCAGGATTTCTGATAAATGGAAATATATAAGCATCCATTAAATTGATCCTTATCAATTAATTCAATATCTCGGTCATCAAGTGTGATGGCAGTTATATGCAAGGTCACATTTTGTGTTTCATTTTATCTTTGACTTCTCCCTAATCTCCTCTGACTGTAACCCAGCTGTTTGTTGTCCATCAACCTTAAGTTCTTGATCCTGCAGAAAGAGACTAATATATCTGTGCAACACCTGTTGCTAGTGGTGCCATTGGAAAGAGCTAAATTTATCATGTGATTTGCCATGTAAGGAAAGGAGACTACCATTTAGAAAAAAGAATTTAACTTTCTTACATTTTAATCTTACTTGATGTTTAATGACTTTTAGCGCACATTTAATACGATTCCACCAATTAGCAGTAGATTTTACCATCAGATCAGCCATGCTTACTGATCAATAGTATTGAAGTTGACAGACATTCTAACAGCCCTGTCTTGCACAATGGACCCCTATATAGCTTTCAGAAAAGCACAGACTCATAGAATCATAGATAGGTCATGTTCAGCTCACTGTCTTTATTTTAATATTGAGAGAAAGAACAGATTATTATAAAAGTGGGACAAATAAAATTATTTGATGTGTTGTTAAACTTCAATAATAAAGAAGATCAAGTTTGTATGTACACATTTGACTGTATGTGTACCTGATCATGCTGCCTTCTTTAGAAATGACAAATGGATACAATATTATTATGAAATAGTCTATCTACCTGAGGGAAAACAACTTCTGGTCTTATTCTGGAAATTTTGAAGTTGCTTTGTCCTGACATTACTCTTCAGACAGGAAGGCTGTTGAAGGTTACATGAATTACAATCATTAAACAACTTCAGTTGTTTATCTCTAAGACAGTTTAGTCTAGAAGATTTTTAAATGTAACATATCAAAAGAAACATCCCCTAAAACCACACTTTGAAAGGTACATCTTAAAACTCCTTCAGGTTACCCAGGATATGGAATAATTTGTTGCTTATGTTGAAAACAATTTGACTATTCTAAACCAAAAGTAGTATGAAAATAAAAAGGAGGTAAAGCCATGAATTAAACACTGTTTTAATAATCTTGATTCTGTCAGAACTCAATTTACTTTCCAGCTTTTGACACCACATGGAAACTGGAAGTACTACTTAAGTCCAGGAACAACCCTACTGTGAGTGACAATAAGGTCAAAGCCGATTTGAAGACTATTCTCATTTCAGATCCCTTTCCAATAAGTGAGGACTGAGAGCTTTCTAATTTTACATTTCTTCTGTGTCTGTGTTTCTGAGTGTACTTATTGTGTCTATTTGTAGTATCTGTATGTAATTCACTGTGTGGTAGCTGTTCATTGTTTTCATAATCTTAAACAAAAGGTACAGTGAAAAGCATTAGTGTAAATAAAAATGTACAAAATGTTACTCAAACAAATAGAAAATATTAACATTTTCATTTCATAAAGAAACCTCTTTTCTTCATTGTGCTTATGGGTTAATGCAAAGAGTTATTGCCTAACAACCACACAGCAGTCAAATCTCATCACCTTCAGCAGGAATAATTTATGGTTTAATCTCACATGCAGGCATATTAAATTAGTATTACTCATCAGAACTCACTTATTAATAAAACAAGCTGAATTAGCCACCAGAGAATCATATTTGGTAATTCAATGACAATTTTACATTTTTAATAAAGGCTCAGAAATATTATTGCAGAGCAGGTGGTATGAAGAAATGTGGTCAAATTTGACATTCATTAATAATTGAAGTGTGGAACGTGACAGAGGTGAAAATTGATATTGATTTTTTCCCCTCTAATATTTGGATGAGTTCTGAAAAGTAAATAAAATGAGATAACAAGACATATCAAGTCACCCTGACTTCTTTGATCACCCCTTCCTGTATGCTCACATATATATCGCTATTTTCCCTATCATGTTTTTGAATAATTCAACACCCATAGTCTTTCCAGTTCAATGCATTATAAAACATGCTGAAGCTGAGTTTCAATCATATTAGACTGAAAGCTGAATTTTTTATGAAGGATTATTTAAAACAAAATGTGTCTTGGGCCCTACAGTCTCTGAAACCAAACAATCCTGAGAGTTCAGTGAAGAAATGTCAACACTGTGGAGAATTTTTCGATTCAAAAAATTAAAGGAATCCTGTTTGATGTATATTAACCATATCAATATTAACAACCTTCTGCTGGATTTCAGAAGTGATATGAGAGTGGCAGTATTATTAGGTTTGTATTTTAACTATTTGTGAAAGCTTTGAAATACTTGTACTCATGCTGAACTTGACCTGCCTTTGAGACAGCTCCAGGAGCACTCCTACTAATTTCAGTAATGCCCAAGTGCAGGATCAGCTGAAGTTAGCTTCTTTAGCCTCATTGAACCCCAAGCATGCTAGGATGCTAGGATGGCCACCAGCCTCTGCTGACCAAACTCCAGCACACCATAGGCATTTCCATGAGATATTTTCTGCATGATTCACATGGCTGTTAGGGGTCTGTAGTATACTCCAACATGCATGTGACTTTGTTTCAGCATTTCCCACCTCTTTCTGTTCCCACATTGAAAAGGCTTGTGGTCACAATCTTCTTTACAAGGCATCTCTTGCTTTATATTCTTCACCTCCTTGAACCACTTGGTTCCCCTTGGCCAGTTACTGGTGATAGCAATAGGGGAAACTTGCTGAAAATGAGCTGGAACATTCCATTCCTATGTGTTTACAAAAGTAAATTCCTTGCTTCTGAATAAAAACATCTACTCACACGTTCTTGAGGTAGGTGCAAAAATTATGGTGAAAATAAAGGAAAAATAATTTTCTTTCGTGTCCTCTGTAGAGAATTTCAACCTCAGCCTATCTGTCTTTCATTTGAAACTTTAGCATAGCTACATAAATATCCACATTTCAGGTTCTTTGCAATATCACCCTCCTTATTTCTGTACAGTGTCCTGTAAGATTGCCTACAACTGCAAGAAAATCCTGTTCTCATGGGCTTTCATACTATACATACTGGATTTCATACTATACAACTTATCTAAAAAATCAGCCCACAGAGTATTGTTCAATAGATTTAAGTCTTCTCAGCAGAATTAGCTCTCTAGAGTTAATCTATGTGATAGAAGGAGATCAAGGAGTCTTCTCTTGTATTGGTTATAAAAAAATAAAGGCAGCTATAAAATTGCTAAATCAATACAATGTTTGGAAAAAAAAATATAAGCAACCAGGAGTTAAGAAGAAGGCAGCAAACAGAAAAGTTTAAAAGCAGGAGAAAGTGTGTCAACTCATTAGATTTTCTTCATTTTTTCTTTAAGGATGCTTTCATGTTTTGAGATAAGCATCTCTGCTCCAAGGTATTGAGCACAAATAATATTGATTGACTGCAGTTACTTTATGTTTTTGTGCCTTCTGTCTATTGCAGAACAAGCAACTGACTGTGGGTCCTGTTGACTGTGTTAGCAGAGAAAGTGGATGATGCTCTAGGTCTCATTTTGTACGAATGAATTTATACTGACTTCAATAGCCAGAATTAATGAAATCTAGTCAAATAACTGAAAGGGTATTCCACAAGGTATTTTGCTTTAATTAGTGAGAGGTATTGCAGAAAATATGAGTCAGCTGAGATTTTTAAACATAACAATACATTATTCTCCATTCATACCTGTCATATATTAATGCTGGAAACATAATTCCAGACTGTGAGTTGTGAGCTACTTGGAATTTGGGAGCCATTTCTTAGGTATTTTTACTATTATGTGTAGGCTTTAATCAGACAGAAAATACAATAATGAAAAAAAAAAAAAAACCACTGAAAAAAATTACTGTTTTAATTAAAATGAGACAATAGCTTCATCAGCAACAATGAACAGCTATACTGGCCAAGTTGAATTGTTCTTATGTGACACAGTGCAAACAGGAGCATGTTCCCTTATACAAAAATTGCAGTTAGTGGTTCAACAAACAGATCCTGCAAATGGAAGTATTTGTTTCTCTGATGAGAGTTACCAACTTCTGATATGCTTTTCTACCAGCAAAAGCAGATTTTCTAAGTGTAAGGAAAAGAAAACAGTAAAGAAAGTTGGAGTACACAGTTTAAGTTGAATAAGTGCAATATTTGGAAAGTAAGTGTTTTGAATTTAGGAGTCAGTGCACTGTAGATTACAATGCATTTATTCTCCTCAGTCAAAACCTTTGCAAAATCTTCCTAAGCTAAAAATGCTCTGAGTACTATTTCACTTCAGTCATAAGAAGGGCTGAACACTCCAAAAGTGAAGTTCTTATAACCCCCTCAGATCAGATTCCTGTAATTCTGACTGGATTAGCAGCCTTGTGACAGCACAGAACCATTTGGGAAACAACACATGGCTTTCCCTCCTGAGTTTTGACAGCTTTTGGTTTTTTCCCCCATGTTTCTGGAAGTGGTTGGGGAATTTCAGGCTTTGTTATACTCTTTTTCCCCATGTTTCACAGGGTGAAGTCAGTGACCACAGCCATGCTTTCAGAGGATCTGTGCTCTTTTTCTGAGGGAAAATGTCAACAGTGCAAGTATGTGGCTGATAGAAAAGTTATGACAAAACTCCTTTTACTGAAAAAACTTTCACCCCTGTTGCAATATTATCTTTCCCTTTGACAAGATTATTAATATCAATATGACAAAAATTAGAAACGTCGTATTTCTACAGTCTGCTTTGCTGTTAAGTGTTTAGTCCTCCCTATCTTAGACATATCACTCATTTTGTCCATTATTACACTACATATATTGCACAGATAATCACACAGAAGTTTAGAGAGATGTATGTAAGACAGACATAGAAAAACTGTAGGAAGCTTCTCAATATCTCAAGCAACTATTTCCCATCAATAGATACCTGTCTTTGGGTCTGGAAAACTCTACATTTTCACTTGGAAAAACACGTATTTCTTACCTTTGCTGCCACTAATGTTGAGGCAGGGATCATGCTGGGTGATAAGACATTTTTCTGAAAACATAACACCTGTAACTCTTCCCTCCTTGCTGAAGAGTACTTCTGAACTGCCAAAAATTATCCATTTGTATCTGCACAAACCCATTGAATCTGAACTTCCAAGTAATGCCTCAGGCTGTGGTTTGAAACTCCCAGAAACCAAGTCATAAAGTTCATTGACAAAGATTTTGTGCAATGAACCCCGGAAGGTTCACTCTACTTTACATGAAAACTTGAATTCAGACCACTCACTGCAGCTGCACTTACTGTCTTTCACCTGGCTGTGCTTAATTTATTCAGTTGTGGTTTAAAATTACTGTTCTTAGAAGTTAGCATACTATCCAAAGGGGGATGAAAATGGATAGTTTAGGAATAATAACTTGTTTTCTCCCTTTCTGGAAACCTACAATTTGTATAAAAGTTTGCTCCTCTTCCATAAATCTAGCAACTGAGCCTTACTCCTTTATTACAAGAAGACAACTTGATTAAAGAATTGAGTTAGTCAACTGTTATGAAGATTTAAAGAAATGGCTCCTTTCTTATTTTAACCATTCAAAGATGTGGGTACTTGATAGGAAGGCATCCTGTGATATATATATATATATGTATATATATATATAGAGAGAGAGAAAGTTACATAGATATGTATAATTATTCATGTGCTATATAGCTTACTTTACTACTGATACCATTCCACTGATGCCATCACTACCGAGCTAGAAACATGGATAGTAAGTCTGTAGTTCTGTATCCAAGAGGAAGTTCAGTTTTGTGATGTATGACAGAATATAAGTGAACATAAGGGAACATAAATTCCCACTACCAAGCAGAGCTATGACACACATTATGGAAAATTATTCTTAGTGTTTATGATTCCTTTGGATCCAGAGCCCATCAGTGCCTATTATTATAGACCATGGAGGCATGAACATAAACCACAGTGCACTTGCTGTTAGGCTGATCATGTTGTCAACCAGGTTCTAAGGTTATGAGGAATGGCTTTCAGTGATCACTTGAACATACTCACTCGAGTCTGTGAGAGAGCTGGTTGGAGCCACCTATTCTGTTCAGTATTTGAAGAGATACTGTGAATTTCCATGTGCCAGACATGACATTAATGGCAAATTTTGATCACCTGATTCTGAAAAGGAATAACAAAACTGCTGGAGAATGACTAATCAGTCAGACTATTAACTCTGTAGGAGCCAAGATGTCAAATCATTCAGAAACATTTCAGCCAAAAAAATATAGAAATTTAATTTTGATTAAAAGAGTGACCAAATACACAATGCTTTTGGAATCACTTAGAGATCACTGAACACATACAAAATCCAGACAAGCAAATTTCTTTCTTGAGTTCATAGCTTTTCTTTAAGACAAAGAGAAAAAAAAATCATGTAATTGACAAAGGGGCAAAGTATTACACTAGTTGGTTTTTAAAAAAATGTTTTAGTGACATGCAGTTCACTATTTTATTGAAACTATTTTATTGCACTGAAAAGGAGGTGGCATTATGAGCTGGCATGGGGATAAATGATTGGTTTATGAAGTCTAGAGTAACTTGGTGGTAATACCCAAGGCACTGTGTTTGAAATGCTAGTTCTGTGCTTCTCTGAAAGAAAGATTGATTTATCGTTCATAATTTGTCGTAAGCTGCCCCACACAAATGTCTAGAAATACATATATGATGATAAAAACAGAAATTGCAAATATTTGGAGTTGTTACTGTCTGACTGAGAAAGGGATATTGTTCCATTTCCTGTTCTTTCATGTTGCTGATTGTAGTCCTGGCTTCCTCTGATTGCTCTTTTTAAAAGGTGAAAGGCATTTGTCTTAATTCAGAGAATAAATTTTACAAACACCATGAACCACAATCCAGCAGGTACTCTTTACAAATTTTACCTTGCAAATGTTTCTGGAGTTTGCATGAACTGAAGTTTTGATCCCAAAATACCTCCAGATAGCAAGATTCCTGCATTTCCTCTGGGGAGAAAAATCTCAATACTGTTACTGCCTAGTGATAGATAATGCTAGTAGGAAGAACAGATAATGAGAGCACAGAAACAATCTATAGCTCTTTAGACTGCATCATAAACTAAAATTGTCATGACAAGAAATGGTTATTTTGCATGGCAATAGAACACTGTACATACATGACTTTCTTAATGAAGAAAAAAAAGCTCAGAAATTAATAGCCTCTAAAATACTCCAAATCAAAACACAAAATCACACACACATTCCCAGTGTCCATATATATTTTTCTAATTCCTGTGAGAGCAGTAACTTTATTTTGATTTTCCATCATTTAACTTGGTTAGCTTGTATCAAAAAGTGAACTTTCTTAGTATCAAAAAGTGAACTTTCTTAGAAGAGTCAAAAATTCTAATTGTTGATTTGTAGACATGATACAGTAATGATGATAATACCTCTACTTGTTTTTTGTGTATATGAATAGCAGGGGCTACAGTGACCTCTCTCCTGGGCAATATCCCTTGGTGTCATTTTCTCTTCTCATTTTTCCACTTGCATGTTATTTTTATTATGGTATTAATGTATGTGTATATATATATATATAAAAGAGATACCTGAAAGTGAATTACAATCATGAACATTTTGTATAGGTATAAAGAGTATTTGTAACTCCAGCATGAAGAGACATTTCTATGGGACGTCAGGGAAAGTGTACAACAAAGCAGACAAGACTTCATGAACTACACACACTTTTGCTGTCTGGATCCTTTTTGCTGTCTGGAACAATCCAAGTGACAGAGAAATGGGCCTTGAGGAATTGCCCATCCTGTGATAAATGCTTTGTTCTCATTATAGATAGTCTGACTACAGGGAGCAGTGTTGTATCATGGTGCAGAAAAGTGCATACTTTGGCATACCTGCTAGTATCATGAACACAAAAATGAGATGGCTAATTTGCATATGTGGACATAATTTGCATAATAATGGAAACCACTGAGAGATGGACAGAGGAAAAAGAAGGAAAAAAATAAAAAAGAAGAAAGTGCACTATCCACTCTCTTATAAGTCTTTGAGAGGGCAAGTTCCTTCTCACAAAAGTTCATAAATCTGTTCCAGCTCTGTATACTCCTAGTTTTGTCCTCCCTGAATAAATTGATTTTCATTCTCCATTCTGTTTCAAGTAAACCGTCTTATTTTTTTCACACATTTTTACATAAAATTACCTGCAAGGGGTCAGATCAAAGGTCTGTCTACTGTAGCATCCTGTTCCTGACAGGGCGGGTAGGGAGAAGTATAAATGCAGGGTAAGCACACAATGAAACTTCCTTAAAATATTCTCCTTCTTCCTGGGGATTTACAATGCAGAGACCTGAACTGGAGTTGATATGTTTGTATACCCGTTTAATACATTTTTCTTCCATGAGTTTTGCTGTTCATTTCCTGATCCCAAACAGACATGTAGCATCAGCAATATCCTGTGGCAAGGAAAATTACAGACAAAACCACAGAACACTGAAGGCCTGTCCTCCTTTGCCTGGAACAGCGCTGTTTATCTCTCCTGTTCACCCTGCTCACTTGTGGAGAAAAGATGCAAGGTTGCTTTCCTGCCTGTATAAGGCAGGTTGCTTTCCTACTTTACAATAAGAACCACACACAAACCAGCAAACAACATTTCAACAGATGTCCGTGACCAAGCAGTGAACTGCAGTTCACACAAGTAGAGCTGCCTCTCTTCACGTCTAGAAGTACCTGCACTTCTGTAGTTGGGACAGGACCCTCTCCCCTGGTCACCACACTGTAAAATGGGCGTAATAGCTCCTCTCTTATCTAGCAGGACTTTTATGTAGACAAATGCATCAGAGAATATCATGTATCTAGCCACTATGTTTATATTACTGTAATGAGGAAAAGCAGTTTTGGCAAAATCCCATCATTTCCACTGGAAGTTGTATCCAAGAAGAAAGATGATACACAAAGAACTCATCACATAGAATTAAAAATAAAGCAAAAATATACTGTTAAAGTAAGGGTGATAAATGGTGATGGAAGGACAAATTGTAAAAATACTCTTGTTTGTTTGCTTTTGTTTGTTTGTTTGTTTTAAATCCATGATACCTAGTCTAATCATCATATTCATTTGCAGGGTTATGTGTGAAAATAATGGTCATGTCATGACAATATATTCATGGAATTTATATGAAGAAATAACCAGCACATCTTTGCTGAATAAATTCTTATTCTCCGTAATTTATCAAATGCCGCATGACCTGTTGTAAGATCATATTTTATGAACTGTAGAGATTTCTTTTTTATTTTAAACAAGCACTTGTTTTCTTGTCATACTCCAAATACTTTCTCACCCCACACACTGTTTGCTACCCTACTGCGGTTAATTAAAAAAAACAATCGGAGTTGCTCTATATTGTCCATACTTCCACCTCTTGTCCAAATAAATGAAAATACATGTAACCATACACGTGCACTTACGTTGTTACATATGCATTATATACCTCATTTATCAGCATTAAAGATTTCTTTACTTGCTTTGGAATTTTTCAGTTTTCAATATAAGGGCTAACAGAGCTCCTCGCTGTTGTACAGCTGAGGGTGTATTTCAGTACTGCTCCCCAGTAAAGACATCTTTCAAAGCATCAGTGGTTCTCTGAGTGCTGTTTCCATTCATCTGATGGATGTGAGGTGATTTTTCTGTCTTTCTCAAATTAGGCTGGCTCATTATTTACTTCCTCTTCTTTGGTTTACTGAGTGGAATAATATTCTTATCTTACCCTTTATCTATTATTTTGGAAGTTCACTGTAAGTGAGTGCAATTTTTAGCCATTCTTCTCTTTCACTGAGTCAGTAGTCTGTAGGGAGAGTCTTTTTCTCCTCTTTCTGCCATTAACATGTCTTTGAAGAGTCTTGATCTCTGAGTTCTTTGTTTCTAGCTCATGCTAGCAGATAAGGCTGTGAAATCTCTTTTTGGCACTGCAATTGTGCAGCAACAGGCAGTCATAGGACATGCATCTATTCATCCTCTTCAGTTCTTCCTAGGGTAGAGATCTTTAGTTTTGCTTTTTCAACACTTTCTCCAGTGAAAGTCGGTTGCTCAAGAAATAGAATATATATGGAGAAAAACACTTTATCAAGGAAAGGGAAGAAATAACCTATCCACATCAGCTTAAGTCTGTCATCAGTCTAGTCACAATCAACTAAACACCTTTCCACTTTAACTTCCCCCCAAGGCCAAATATTCGCTTCTGCAGGTCAGACCTTATACCTAAAACCATCACACAGAAGGACTGCTTACACTTATTAATGCCTGTCAGAAATGCCTTTGCCACATTACTTTCCAATCTGTGTTAAACTGGTGATGTTTGCCTTTATCTCAGGTATAGTTTTGTAACAGTATCTTTGTTTGCTAGCCTTTGAGTTGATGAACATTTGTATCTTCATTGCTTGGAAGGTAGGCATTCACTCTTGGAAATGAAACAGTGCATTTTCCTGCTCTCTGAAGGTACTTGCTTTCTCTGTGACATTCCTCAGCAAAGACACTAGTTAACACAGTGACTTCCAAAGGTACTACTATGCATGTGTATCTACAGAAAAAATCCATATGATAAGAAAATGACAACAGTACCTAGCTTTTGTGTGGGCCAGCTGTGTTTGAAATGTGTGTAAATATGTTGTGATGTAGCTGTTTCTACATGTAGCTAAAATGTACCAAAGCTTCTTTAGCCATCTTACTTCCCCACCCAGTAATTCAGAAGAGCCACTCCCAAGGATGTCTACTGCAGTAGCCATTTTGGCTTGCCTTCTCCCACAACTAGGGATTTGGATTAGGCAGAAGCTTGCAAGGCCCAGACATCTGAACCTCATTTGAACTGCCCATGGGATGGATGTGACAAAATCTAATATACCTGCAAGTAGTTTAAAAATAATACTTGTTCTTATAGCATTGATATAAATGTTTGCCCAGACAGTTGGTCATAGGATGTGACAAAATCTTAGTGAACCTCTGAGGGATTTATTTTCACTGCTTCTGCCTCTCACAGTCTTGATGAGGGTTAAGAGTTTCTATGCGCTGCATATTTTCACATAGAGAATTGAATAGTTGAAATTGGTTTCAGGATGGTCTGGCAGGACAAGAAGAGAAGGCAAGAAATCTGTTGACTAATTTTGCAGTTTGGGGGATCTTTTCTCAACCTAGGAGGATAAAAAATATGTATATACATTGCCATAAAGAGGGGGAAATAATAAGACTCAAAGGTTGTCTTATTTAACACTAAACCATGTAATAATTCTAGATGTCATTAAAATTATTATAGTGGAAGAGCATAATGTCATTGATCATACTTCATGTCACAAAGTTGTACTGTTAACAACATGAGATTTTGGCCTTACACGGCATGTCTTCCATCTCTTTAAGCACTTTATTTTAACATTTTTGGCACCTTAATACTGCAAGTCACATCTTATCAAGTAGCTCTATAGTATGAGTGTGCCAAGACATTTACCTTCATTAACATTTTATTCTTTCCAGATTACCAAAAGAAAAGCAATAATGAAAAACCAATTGCAATGTTGTTTGCATTTCCTTACACTATGCAGAAATTGAAATGAAGTAGTGAAACTAATGGATTGTGTAGTTCTAATAAAGTATAGTTGGCTATGTAAATCTGTGCAGATTAATCCATGTTACAAGCCAGTTGTTCAACTGCTGCAATTCAGTGTACCTCTGATGATGTCATGATAACTTAAAATCTCTGCAGATATTAATATATATTGCATTGTCCATATTGCTGTGCATGTGTGTCTTCTGAAGCTCTGGAGCTAGCCTCTTTTGTCAGAGAAATCAATGCTAGCACCTGTGAAATAAATGGATATTGTTACAAAACCTGATTCAAGACTCTCAGCACCTAGGTAGTATTTTATTTGGCTTGTTCTAAAGTCTACTCTACAGATTCTAGTACGGTAAGTGTGTGTAGATATTTCCAGGATTGTAGGTAATTTGTGACTATAATGGGCACGTGAGGCTTCATCTGGTCGTTATTGCCCCTGCCCTCCCACCACTCTTTGCCCATATTAGGAAGCAGATGTATGATAATGACTCTGTGAAGACACTAACCAAATGAAAATTTGGCTAACGACTGTAAGACCTTTTTACTGTGGGAATATAATGTTATATACAGAAGTACATTTTCAGATGCAGCAGGAACTCTGCAATTTTGGCTTGTATTGTAAATGTTTTCATCTCTCCTTTAAAGATGTGTGGGTGGCACAAGAACACCCTAAGCTATACTCCGAAAATTTTCCAAATATCTTGCTATTGGTTTTGCAGATTATTATTAATAATAGAAGACAATTAGACTTGGAATTAGTGACAGTTCACGTGTCCTTACCAGCATCCCTTACACCTGTTCTAAGGGACATAGAATGATATGAATCAGAGTACTAGTGTTTCAAATTTGCTAATAGGTAAGACAAACTGCAGGCCAGTGGAGAATTCTTTCTCATCTCCTAGTCAACATTTAGGCAGTTAAACTAATATGAGGAAAAAAGTCAACACAATAAAAATACTGACTGCAGTCACCATAATATGAAAGGACAGTATAGCACAACAGTGTGAAGGATTTGATGTATATGCAAAGCAGAGACACAACCAAACATCATAAAATGAGTCTGACACATAGACTCAGTTTTATTTCTTAACATTGCCAAGATGTAGTTCGTAGTCTGCTGACTGCTGTTACAAACACATGATATTTAATACAAATTTCAAATTTTACCTTGATCCAGGAAATAACTGTCTGATACTGTATTACTTGAAGGAGAGAGTGCCCACCTACTATTATTTCCCCCAGCAAGGCTTCCCATTCTACTCTGAATGCATATGTAACAGTCAATCAGCTCTGCCTATGATTCAGCTTAAGAATCTGATGTAGTCACAGCCTGAGTTATTTGGTTCTTCTATGTTATTACTCATCTGAAAAAAAGGTTGAGATTTAAGTAGTCAAAAATACAGTTGAATTATAAGGCTTAATATCTGTTTGCTTTGTAAGATGGGACAGTTGTTTAAAGTCTGTGCTTTTAACAATTTCAAGAACATCAATTGAATAATGCCTTCTTAGATGGTTGCCTAAGACACACAACACCATCATCTATCTAATGAAGGGCAAGCTAGAAAAAGTGATTGGTGCAAATCTTACCAGAAAACATGTTTTTCTATGTATTTTTTTGACTGAAATTGTGAGAAAAAGTAGCGTCTGGTTGCTGCACCTGCCAACAAGATAGTAAGTTAACGTTCCTGTATAGAATAAGGAGCGATTGATTACTCTCCTGTGAAGCTCAGAGAGAAAGCCAACTTAAAATCTCTTGCAGGTGGCGCCTAAAGAGGACTAAGAAGACAGGAAAGACACAGAATAGTTCTTTCAGGGTTTCTGAATGTTCATGTGGCACATGCATGTGTTTGTGTGTCTATAAACAAATATGTTTACGTTTATCATTTATATTTAAACATATCTATATACATACAACATGCAGGTGAGCATGCATGCAACACAGAGACATAATTCTCCACTACCTGTTTTCCTGTGCAACATAAACAAGGCCTCTGTTTATCCCAGGTGGTTAATTTGGTCAGACTTTGATACACTTTGTGCCTGGCATTAATATTTTATACCAAATGTCATATCATCTTTTATCTTTTATTTTCAGTGATCTTCATATTCATTTCTCAACCAAGGCAGTCACTGTAGGGAAAGAAGTCATTGATCTTTAATTTTTTTCTTTTCCTTTTGTATTACATACTTTTGGACCTTAAGGAAAAGTCCTGACTGTGAAAGAGAGAAAAAAGATATAGGGGAAAGAAAAAACCTCTCATACTTTGGGAATTCTTTCCAGGAAGTTGAACAAGAACCAGCCTTTTTCACCGACTAGGAGATGTAGCTAGCAATAAGAAACAAGTTTAATTAATTTGTCTTTAAGTGGGACATAACTTGTATAGTAGTTTTGAATTGAACCCTGAATGTGAAAAGGCAGGCAGAAAAGAATCTTAAAAAGAAATATATGATTTTGGAAATATGAATATCAAAGATCTTTGCATATACATTCAATAAATACATCTGCAACCCTAATAATCCAATGTATCAAATACATGATTACTAATTAAACAGCTAGAAACCTTAGTATTTTTTTCCCCTTGAATAGTAGCCAGCTGGAGCTGTGAATCAAGGTGTGTGTTCTGTCTAGTATAATACAGCCACTGAATAATTAATTTTCCTTCTGCCAATACAAGTGGACAAGAAAGACCACCTAAACAAAGATTTCAGGAATATCCTCCTTTTTTTTCAAGCTCAAACAAGGATTACATGAATTCTGAAAAGTTTCAGTTCCTAGTAAAATGTTATTGAGACTCCTAAAATGTATTTTATTTCAATCTTCTATCTCTTCACTTCAAAGCAACCTAATCTCAACCATACTTTTACTTAAATCGTGTGTGTGTGTGTGCATGCCTGTGTGTATAAGTTTCTAATGGTACTGCATTCTGTGTTGAGGACACGACCTGGTTGTCTAATCCTGCTTTGTTGTCATGGGAAATGCTCAGATTTGATATTCTGGCAAAATGGTCTGTTAAAATCACATAGAGTATGGGAAATTCTCTAGTCATCACCAAATGACTGAAATGTCAATACTCTGAAATTCTGGAAAGAAACATTAAATCAGTCTGCTTTGTAAAATCTGTTGAATCCCAATTTGGATATCAGCACAGACTAAAATGCCAATAGTAGTTGGAGACGTAAGAATGTCACAAGCAAGAAGTCTGTTGAGACTTCATATGAATTCATGCTGACAGGCTTCTCTGCACTTAATTAGCTGCTAGTCATTTTTATGCATCATTCAGACTGCAGTGTAGAACCACTGGCATTGGTTGGGGCAGGTGTAATGGTACACCACATTGGACTTAGTCCCTGGATGGTTGCATGAATGCACATGATAATAAAGAAGAATTTGAGTACTCCACCATGAGTGCAATTTATTCAGTCATTTCCACATTCAGGTGATTTGAAAAGCAAAGGCCTAGACAGTCCCCATTACTTTCCATCCGTTCTGTATTCACCAGAGGCAACCTGATCCCAATGAATACTCTATTCTACTGTACAAGTGTCTTGTGTATTTAAGGAAATCATTAACCTACTCAATAAGAAACATATTCAGCTGCTCTTTTTTGTCTTGACACATGCAGCTATGTCTTAGGTGATGGACAGATCTGTGTGTGTGAAGATGGGAGAGACAGACTTGGAGAGAATCAGTTATTCCTAAAATTCATGCGCAATGTGTTATACCATCATCAAGAAAAAAAGTTAATCCTGTCCTGGCTATTGCATGTTATCCAGGGAATCAAAATATGATATCATAGTTCGTAAAAGTTCATTTTTGCTTCAGAAGAACAAAAAAAAATGTTCTATTGAAGTCAGAGCACATCTCACATAGGTTATTCTTGATTATGTGAAGAGTTTGACTCAAAAGAAAATTACTGTAATACCTAAACAATTTAAATAAAAATATAAATAAGGCCAGAATACAAATCAGAATTCCATCCTACTCATTTACATATGGGAACACCATTGCGGACAATACAAATACAAAACTCTGAGTGAAGTGGAGTTTAAATCCCTGAACTTCAGATATTTTTGTGCAGTTTCACTCACCATTTAGTGAATTACATCTATTTTTTTTTATAACTCAGGGAAGTGACAGGCCTAAGTGTTCTGGGAAGGTTATATGTCTCTGAAAGGTGAGGAAACATTACAAGAACATTACACACCTAGAACATCATCTGATTTTGAAGGTTCTTCTTAAAGGGGCAGCTATGGGGCACATATGTCTCCCATCTAACTGGGTGCCTATGTAACAAGCGGGATTGCTCTGTGCATCCTAACTACTCTGGTGAGAAAAACAGCTCCAATGGGAGATTCAAACAACTCAAGATTTGAATCTCCCTATCCAAATCTCTGGTAATTACAAAGGGAAGTCCCATCTGTCATCCATCTGAAGGGAAACAATGTTCAATATTAGTCACCTACGACCAGATTAGATGTGATATACCTGAGCCATAGATCTGTCCTTCATGTTGTTAAGTACTACGCCACACATGGTGAGATTTGTTGTGAGGAGGCTATTTTTATGTAAAGAGGAAGTAAGGAGGTGCTTGAAGCTTGAACAGCTCCTTGAAGGGGCAGCCTCCTCCAGGCCTGTACTCCTAGGCCACATTGCAGACAAGCTGGGCCCAGCTCCTTTGGTATATTTAACCAATTATCTTGATCCAATGTGAGTTAATCATTAAAGAACCTGTGGGGAGTTAAGGTCTAAGGGCAGGACTCCTTTACTTTCCAGTAACTTCCAGCAGAACTGAAACACTCCCATTTCACAACCCCTACCACCACCCTGCAAGGGGTCTGAACTGCTTTTGCCTATAAAATTTCAGTTCATTTTTTGTGGGGTTTGTTCTAGATGCTCAACACCTATTGAAACTAATGTATGTTATGTTAGGTCTATAAATACATTTTAAATCCATCCTTTGAAAAACTCTGTATAACATTATTAAATTCATCAGTCATCTGCTCTCCCAGAATTATGCTACTGAGCATGTAATATTGTACAGCTTCACTATCTCTTTCTGATAGATTAGACCATGGTTAAAGACTATTTCCTGCAATATCTAATGTTGTGGTCAGTTCTGGTAAATCTCCATGCTTTTTTAAAGAGTTATTAAAGACAAATCCTCTGCTTGTTAGTCTGCCCTTTTTCACACATCCACAAAAGCAATGGCTACTTTTATAGGGTTAATTTTCTTAGCTTTCGGGTTTAGATTTGTAGAACACATTGTACCCAACCTTAATATTTTACACTGTAAGCCATATCATCTTTTATCTTTTATTTATAGTGATCCTCATATTAATTTCTCAATAGCAGCTGGCACAGCAGGAGGGACAAGGCATTGATCTTCCAATTTATCCACTACTCTTACATATCCTGAGGTTGAAGCAGCCTAGAGAGATTGATGGAGCTCTGGCATCAGTCCAGCAGCTATGTTTCTCATGCATGAAAATCAACAACAGGAAACTGAAATTTGACAATTGACAGTAGTATCAGCAACTTCTGTAATAAATATAACAGGATAGCCTTCAATAATTTAATGGAATATCAGGTATTCCATAATGAAAAATCAGCCATGTGAGAGTATGTATCTATAGCTTTGTAAGTTTTTGTATATGTGTGCTTAGGTGTGTACACATACAGCTGCAAACACCGATATACAATTGGTTTTATTTACAGGACCAGAAAGTCTTAGAAATTATCTATTATGAGATTAGTTGTATTATTTCTCTTCTAATGTAGGAAAACAGTAAAACTAAAGGGCTTTCATGTTTGCAACAGTTAGGTAAGAATACACACACAGGCACGCATATGCCTACGTGTACATATGTATAAGTATTTTGTCTAACCTTACAATATGAATTATATGCCTTCACTCTAAGTGTGACTAATATCTTAGAATCATTCATACAGCCTGCTAGGGACAGGCCTCTGAATGATCACACAAAGAGAAGACTTTCTTATTCTTATTCATGACGTTGTTTGTAGTTGCACAACAGCGTTTGACAGCTCCTGCTGTACCACTTCCACTTTCTTCTTTTTAAAAACAAGCAGTTGATCTGCATTTTTAACAGCTACAAACCATGGATTAGTCCTACATTATGACAACAGTCCTACCTCCTATCTCTGGTCCGTACACAGTAAAAGAGAATGCTAATCATCTGATGTTTACTCTTAGTGGAATCTATCTGCTGTAGGCAGGTTGCAGTGCTTTGTAGACACAATTTTAAATACATATTTTATCAGCTCTCTCTGCTGAGTGCATCTAAACACAGAAATGCTGTCCTACTCAAAGAAAGCAAAAAGTATGTCTTTAAAACTTGGTGAGCTAAGACATATAAAAGTGAAGCTGACTCATCAAGGCACTCTGATTAGCAGTTACTGCACAAGCACACACTATAAAAAACTACACGTAAAACTACAGCTTGTGCTCCTAATTATGCAACATAAAGGAAACATTAAATTCAAGGTTATGTTCACTGCCATTTCTCCTATGTGGCTTCAGCTGCCTGCGTTCATTTCTCTTCCTCCTTTACTTGCTATCTTCCAATCACCCAGAAAAACAGTAACAATTCATGCAGTTCTACCACAGTGCTGGAGCTTTTTGGCTCCTCAACTCATGACTCAGATGGGCAGATCTGGGAGATACAGAGGGATTTGCATGCAAAACCAACACTCCAGCTGGTGACCAAATAGCCCCAGAGAGAGAGGGAGAAATGCTCCATGGCATGGCCTGCACATAAGTCAAGGGGACATATTAAGACTGAAAAAAATCCACCTTATACATAGAGCCATCGCATATGCTCTGAAGGTGTGATTACAAATACCAGACCTGAGTTAGATTTAGGAGCACTGTGGAATTGTGTGTCATGGTTGCAATTACGGAGCTGCTGGGGAGACCTCTGTTCACTTAGGAGCTGCATCCACTGCTGGCAGTATTCACTTACACATTATTTCTGAAATAAAAATAGATGTCATCCCCTATACGTCTTAAATCAAAAAGAAGGGAGCAGTGGAGTATCTTTCTATCAGACACTTTAAAGCTGCAGAAGAAAAACTCCCTTACTACTCAGCTTTAGTTCTTTAGTATCGTAGGAAGACCATGTATGGTCTGAGGCACAGAACTCATTCACTTTAATAGTCCATGATGTAGTGTTTGTATAAAAGGTGCCATGTGACCTGTTGAGCTTTATGTTGTAATGCAGCTGTTTTAAAAAAGCTCACTGTTTTAATGGCCATAGTAAACAGAATATCTTACTTAAAGCTCATAGCAAAAGGCTATGAGGGACTTTAAAGTACAGCACAGAAATTGCAGGAAACTACTGCAAGCTATTTTTCTATTTTAAAGCTTTTTGCGACTATGAAGACCTTTTATTCTCAGAAATTCAGTCTCCTGTAAAGAATCCCTGCTTGTGAAGCATATTTACTAAGAAAGGATAAGAAGCCTCTGAACATTTACCCAAGTATAAGAACATACTTAGACTTTTTGACAAGTTTTTTGAAAGTATTTGAATATATTATTTTTCACTAGTGGCTTCAGCTAGGACTATAACAGGAAATGCTGATAAAATGAGAGGCTTTTCTTGTGGTATTTCTGGACATAAACAGTAATAGAAGTGCCAGAGATTCCACAGGAAAGACTCCTTTTTATGATATTTCCTTCTCAATTTTATTATTTTATGGAGTTCAGTAGCGTCCTAGGTGCTTCAAGTATAGGTAAGATGAATAGTGCATAAAAATGCAAAAATGGCTTCTGTCCCAAGGTGCTTCCAATCTGATTTCATACAGTGGCAAGAAGAAAGGGAATAACAAAATGTAATTGAATGGAAAAAGACAGAGACTAGATAATTATGACTGTCTAACAGTTCAGTGATGGCATACATGCTTCACAGGAGTAATCTGTAAAGCCACAACTTCTTCTATAAAATATGTGTAGTTTTTAAGAAAGAAAAAAAAAAAAGGGAAAAAAAAAAAAAAAAAAAAAGCTTTACATTAGTTTCAGATTTGCTTTCCTGTCTCTACATTTCTGTCTTTACAGTGATAAACCTCTGAGTCCAGGACGCTCAGACCTGCAAAGAATAGTCAGCCATTTCTGCTGAGGTGGGCTTGGAAAGAAGACTCCTGTATCACTGATAGCAGTCATGGCATTTGACACACAACCAGTTTATTAGGCGCTTTCAAAAACATCTTGGAATTAATAAGGGTTTTCAAAAAAAAGGCTGTTCTGCAATATAATTCCTCTTATAGTCAGAAAAGACTTTTTTCTACACCCATCACTATCCATGGATATATTTAGACTACTCATATGCCTTTTCCATTCTATATCTGCTCCATTTCTCTGGTCATCCTAATAGTGTAAATTACCTAAAATTGTAGATAGTGGATTAAAATGCATAGAATTAGTATTTCTCTGTCTGTGCTCATGATGTGCCCAAAAATTAGATGCAGTGAAATCAAACTGTTACTGCATAGCTGATGACCTAAAGATCATGAACATTAATATACAGATGCCTTTTCCACACTTGTGGCACTGCCAATTTATTGCTCCTGTTCTTAAGGTCATTCAGCTCTTCACTTACAATATTCTGACCAGCCTCTGTCCTTACCATTTCCCTCCAGTTGAATTTCATCACTGAATTTCTTCAGCAATGCCTTTTTTTTTTTTTTTTTTTTCTGTGAGATCCTTACTGGGAATCTTAAGAAAGATGAAATTTGTCCTAAGATTCCTGAAGAATTCTCCATTTAACACCCCATCTACAACACTATGCTCTGTTTCAACGAATTTTTCAAACAATATGCAAAACTTTTACAAGTCCCAAATTATGTTGGTGGATTACTAATGTGCAAGTATCTAAGTAACTGTAAAAGAAAAAAAGGAACAATCTTTCTTTTGGGATTTTGGGATGGTTTTTTTCTGTTTAACCAACAAGCAGCTCTCTAAAGAGGACACTACTGTCTTGCACGCTGGCAGCGTGCTGTCCTCAAATAGGAAAAATCTCTTGTTAATACTACCATATTCCATATACCATGTCAGGGTAATATCTTGTAATAACAACATAACAGGGGCATAACGTGGGGAATTGTGACAGTGGACCCGGGGGAAATTAGTTAGAATTACAGGATAGGCTTTCAAAAAATAATTAATTAATTAAATTTACCAACAGTTTTGCCTGAGGGAGAGAGGAAGGTGTTTCTGTTATAACCAGTGTTGTGGCTGAACCCCAGCTGGCAACCCAGCACCATGCAGCCACTCACTCACTCCCCCTCACCCGGAGGGATGGGGAGAAGGATCAGAAAGGAATGTAAAACTCAAGGGTTGCAATAAGAACAATTTAATAAGTAAAGCAAAAGCTGTGCATGCAAGCAAAGCAAAGCAAGGAATTCATTCACCACTTCCCATGGACAGGCAGGTGTTCAACCATCCCTGGAAAGCTGGGCTCTATCACACGTAATGGTTACTCGGGAAGACAAACACCATAATGCCAAATGTCCCCACCTTCCTTCTTCTTCCCCCAGTTTATATACCCAGCATGACATCAGACGGTATGGAATATCCCTTTGGCTAGCTTGGGTCACCTGTCCTGGCTGTGTCCCCTCCCAGTTTCCCGTAACCCTCCAGCCCTCTGGCTGGCGGGGCCCAGGAAACAGAGAAGTCCTTAATTTAGTATAAATATCACCCAGCAACAACCAAAAACATCAGTGTGCTGTCAACATTGTTCTCACATCAGAGCCAAAACACAGCAGTGTACTAACTACCAAGAACCAAGAAGAAAATTAACTCTATCCCAGCTGAAACCAAGACAACCAGAAACACACCAAAACTGCATTTTCATTTTTCTGACTCACTCTTGCTTGTTATCTGGTTGGATTTTTTTCAAAAATGTTACAGCTTTTCAGGACACTGCTAGAGTGCATATAACAAGTGGAGGAAAAATAGGGGCATTATTAATACATTTCAGTGCCATTTTTGGCTAGCAAAGAAACAAACAGGAAAGAGGCAATTTTATTTTCACAGCTAATTTTAACTTCCCTAACTCAGAACGTTTCAGAACTTCTGCGTCCTACCACTGTGGTTCTCTGCTTTGCCTTGTACAACTCAGATGCTTTTGAGATCTCAACTCTAAGACTTCGGAAGTTTTGCTTGGTTATTCTTGTCCTCCTCCACAGGGTTTAATGCAAAATGTTTTTGTATAAATACAGAGAATGAGAAAACTCTATATATCTGAGTGCACATGTCCATGTGTGTTAATGTCATTGACTGTTGACAATATACTTTCAGCTACAAAGAATTAAATCACAGGCTGTGTTATGGAGAAAAAAAGGACAATAACACTGTGAGGCATGGGGCCCTTAAGCAAACACTTAGCATGGTTCCTGATGCCATGCTACCATAGCACCAGGGTGAAGGCAAGAATCTCACCAGAAGGTGTTGGCAAGGGGCTTGGGGCACCAGTTCATGCTGCTTCCTGGGATCAGGGGCTCCAGGGAGCCCCTTACCCTGCAGCGCCCTGACACTTCCAGAGAACAAAGCCATACAGTTGATACAAAGACTTGGACCTTCACTTATTACAGCTGGTAACTAAAGGAAAAGTGGTTTAAAATGAGTGAAAGCAGTAGGGTCTGATGGTTAAATCAGCAGTGAAGGTAGTAAAATGGATAAAAAGAGGATGAAATATGCCTTGCCATGCTTTTTGGAAACGAGCTGATATGCACTATGTGGGCACTACCGGATTTTGATGGTAATGCCTTTTTTCTCGGTCCAGACCAAGGACCATGGAGGTAGGTTTTGACCTTGAGAGCTAATTCAGGAATTTTCCATTTGTCTACGTGTGAGCCCATGTACTGCACTCCTCACCATATCATATAAACACCTGCAATGCTGCACTAAACTGCATCAGTGTGATGGCATACTCTCTTTCTCCATCTGCCTCTTTACTGGATTAGAAAATATATCTGCACTGGAAGAATTTGACTTGAGATATCTATATAGATATAGATATAAATTATATAGATAATATAGATAAAGATAAAAATATAGTTACAGATACAGATATAGATGATATAGGTGATATGGATATGGATGTGGATGTGGATGTGGATGTGGATATGGATATGGATAGATATATAAGTAAAATAGATACACATACCTGTTTTTTGCTAATTGAATTTTGTATTTAAGGGGAAAGCTATTGAACTATTTTTATAATGCTTGTATTACTCAGAAATTTTGATTCTGGCATTTTTGGGCTACTTCCTAATTTACACTACATCATAGTATAGTAGGAGTGAAAGGAAGCATTTTCTGGGCAAAACAAACACTAAACTGAATAGGAGATGTATGGTTCAGATAGGAAAGTACTCTCCCATGACTAGTGTCACTGGCTTCAGAAAGACTTCTTTTGTGAATACAAGTATCAGTTAAGGGCCTTATTGTGGTCAAAGAGTAGAGAGTTTATTCTACTCTTACTGTATTCAGGTCTACACAACAGCTGATTTGCATTAGGATATAGAACCATATTCATATCCTAACTGACAAAGATGTGAAAACTTTCATCGCTTTACAGAATCCACTGAAGATTCCACAACCAAAATTGTATGCGTACGTATAAAGTGAAACCAGAAAGTAAGTTTAGACTTGGAAAAAAGGACAGATGAAATGGATCTGGGCTGCTCGTGGGCAGTAGGCTCAATGTGAGTCAGTAGTGTGCCCTGACAGGCAGGAGGGCAAATGCAGCATAACCAGCCGGTTAAAAAATGGTGATTATCCAGTTGTATTCAATGTTACTGTGGCCTCACCTTAAGTACTGTGTGCAGTCCTGGGCCTCACAATTTAGAGAAGGTTGTTAAGGTATTTAAATGCATCCAGAGGAGGGCAACAAAGCTTGTGAAAGGGCTGGAAGACATGTCCTATGGGGAGAATCTGAGGACTCTGGGTTTGTCTTGTCTGGAGAGCAGGAGACTGAGGGGCAACATCATTGCTTTCCACAGCTTCCTGAAGAGGGGAAGCGGAAAGGGAGATACTGATCTCTTCTCACTGGTATCCAGTGATTAGGAAGCATTTCTTTATTAAGAGGTTGTTCAAACATTAGAACAGGCTTCCTAGGGAGGTTGCTGATGTACCACACCTGTGCCTTAAAAAGAGGCATTTGGTTAATGGACTTCATAATATTCTCGAAATTCAGGTCAGCCCTGAAGTGGTCTGGCAGTTGGACTAGATGACCATTTCAGGTCCCTTCCAACTGGTACTGTTTTTTCTATTCTATTCTATTCTATTCTATTCTATTCTATTCTATTCTATTCTACTCTATTCTATTCTGTTCTATTCTATCCTAACCCATTATCCTATCCTATCCTATCCTAATATATGCCATTGGGAGGAAGGAGGAATCAAAACATTGTTCTACTGCCCCTGTATAAGGCTAAATTTTTTTTTTTTTTTCTGTAATAACAGCTACAAAATTGTTGACTGTATTTCTCAAAGAAAGAAAAATATCTTGGATAAGATACTGATAAGTATTGTATAATGTACAAACAAGGCAAATATTGTATTATTATGTGTAGGAAATTTTGTAGAATAATTCATATTAGTTGTTTTTCCTAAAAGTTTTTCACTATTTTCTAGCTTGATTGAGCCTCAAATTCTGCATAGAAAATATATACAATTGTATAGTATTTTGACACTTAAGTTTTGAAGTCCCATTTAAACCCCACATTGAAATAGAATGTAAATATAATGTAATTTTCCAGAAACATACAAATTATTGTCAAATATATTTATTAGCAAATAAATTATGGAGGTTTCAGAAAGAACTCTATTGCATCAGCCAAAGATAACAAACTCTAGCTTTATGTACTGCTGCATGTCACTATTTTCCCCAAAAGAACAAGCCCTAGGAGAGTGGCATCACATGTATGACTTAGCCTTCTCTTTTCTAGTCTAAGAAAAAATTCCTTAAGCAGCTGTAGTAGCAGTTTTCTTATGGCTTGTAGGAAAGCTTGTAAGTATCTTACACTGGAATATTAACATCCCAACAGCACAGAAAATAAAAGTACTAATCTTCTTTTTTAAAAAATCCCTTTTGACTCTTCAATCTATAATCTGCAAATACACTTCCTTCACAATAATCTTTCTTCATGATCCTGTATCTGTGACCTAAAACTATAAATGTAAGATAATTTTAAATATGTTGTTCAAGCATCTTTAATAATTTACTACTGGTGTGACTGTTCATTTAATAACGTCTAGGTACACCCTACAGGAAACCTGGGAATACATTCTGATGACAAGAATACTCAGAAGGACCTGTTTGACAAAGAACATAGGAATGATTGAAAAACATGTGGTATAAATTCCATAGGTTTTGTCAAAACTTCTTTTCAGATCAGTTTCATAAAGGTTGTTGGGCTCAAACCAAGAGTGTTATATGGACTTCTAGATAGAATGTGGTGGTATTGAATCCTTGTAAACAGCTTATGAGTTACTCATGAACAAAAAAGAGTGGTTTTTTTCTGGATTCTGTGTGAGGTCTGTATTCAGACACAGAAAACTTGTTTGTAAAGCACCAAATGTAGACAAGTGTTTATAACATTCAGATTTAAATCAGAAGTTAAATATAAAGATCTCAGTCCTATTTGTATACATATACGTGTTCTCTTTCCCGTGTTCTTACTCAGTCCTCCTTTTTTGCTATTTCTTTCCCTCTCATTATGCTATTATGTACTCTTTTTCCTTCTCCATCTCATTTGTCATTTCTGTCCTTTTGGATCTCTTACTTGGGTCTACAGTTCTTTTTATCTGAAGGCTTGTTTCATTCTATTCACTCCTCTTTATTATCCTCCAAAATTGTATTTTCTATCAAGGCTCTGAACCAGAAACCCCATGCATCTATGCCCAACTTCCACTCACCCACATGCAGCACCTTTTCCCATCATTCCCTCCCATCTGTTGATGTTACCTCCACACACTACTGTCAGTCACCTTGCTGCCGCTACCCTATCCAGCTGCTCAGCAAAATTTGTCACAGCACTTTTTCTTTACCTATTCAAATTATTGGAAGGGAAAACTGTTACAGTCTGGTAACTGATAAGTTACCACATTCCTCTTGCTCAACAGGAGGTAATTGCAGTCATAAAAATACAGCAATCTGCGGCAACAATGACAGAGCAGGTGATGAAGTGGAGCAGGGGAGCAAGAAAGAGAAAAAGCACAGCAGAGTCATAGGGCAGCCCTACTTGTGATATCTTAGCATCTTGGCCTAAACAATGCAGTATGAGTACTTGGACTTTGATTGCAAAGCCCTCTGGATCAGGTCTCCGTTTTTTTGGGGGGTTGTTGTTTCTACGTGACGGATACTTCTTGCTGCATAACTCTGTCAAGTAGGAGATGTGGTAGAAACATATGTACAGTTCTTTTTTTGTTTGTTTTACTTAGCACCCTGAGGAAATCAGTATCCTCATCAGTAAAACAGGAATAATAATACTTAATCCACCTTTGGTGAGTGCATTATTATGTAAAGATCAAAGTGCTATGTACAACTTCATATTTTTATTATTACTACTTTGACGTGTAAATCACAGACACAATTGTCTGTAACTGCTTTTGAAGTTGTTCTGATAAATTATATCATATCCCACTTCAGCAGTGATTTAATTTGTGGATTAGTGACATGACAGACCGCAAGAGGCTATTTGGAACTCTTCCAATTGGTTTTCTCAATGTGGCTGCTGTGACCATGCACTTAGTGTTCAGTAGGCAGAAAATGTCCTCAAAAAAAATCAAAACACTGATTGCATCATTTTCTCAGTGAAAGAATTTGTGTCATTATAAATCTCCTTTTTGTTAATATGATTAATTTTATGATCTGGTTCAATTACCATAAATTATATTTACAGTAACAAAGTTGTTAGTCATGCAGCCTAGCTACTTCTACCCCTACCTTCAGACTGGTTTAATAAGGATGCAGTTCCCATTGGAAGTGGGTAGCTGTGATAGAGACCAGCAGACAATTGAGCCTACCTTTCCTCAGAAAATCCAGTCAGCAGTCCTTTGACCACCCAGTGGACTGAACTTAACTAGTCAGTAGTCCAACATTATATTTAAAGAGGCAAATTTAAAAAAAATAAAAAATCATCTCTTTATCTTGTCATTCTGGTACAACTCCTTTCCCTGCGTGCAGTTGCTTCAGAGCACAATGTAAATGGCTTAAAGTGTTGTGTTAACGAAAAACTTTTGTTATTCATTGATCAATAAATTACTTTAAATCCTTCCATGCTGTGAATCTGATAACATGATTAAAAAAAAAACAAAAAAAAACCAAAAAAAAAGATGTTCCAAAAAAAGCCTCATATTTATGGAGCAGTATTTCAACAAACCATTTACAAGACTAAATGACAAGTCAAAGGCAAAGCAGAAGTGATGTTGCATCATCGTTTGATAAAGAAAAGCTTGGAGATTATTGTACTTCCGGGCTACTAAATAACTGAGCAGGCAGTGTTAGGATGTTCATACACTTTCTAAATCAAATTATTTTTTACAGGACAAACCATGTAGTGTCATATGACCAGATAATCCAGGGAATGGGCATAGTGACTTTCACTAAGAATGAAGAAATCTTTTGCTCTGTTACCTAAAATGCAAAGATGGCAACAGCATTGTTTCAATGAATGTTATGAAATACAACAATTTTGATCATTAAATTTTCTTTAAAACTCTCCAACTATTGTAATACTATTGTAATAATAAATTCTAGTTAATAAGAAAATACTTAAAGCATTGCTAAATCACACAATTTTCTGAGTCAAACAATAAAATTAGACTATCTCTTTTTCTAGATTTTCTCTTGATTTTCCATACAGAAATAGTTTTACAAAAAGTTGTTTCAGGCCAAAGTTTAAGAAGTTATGATATTCAAAATCTGTTTTCCTTACAACACCTGCTTTAAAATCGCAATATTTGTGACTTGCTAATTGCTGAGCCAGTTGTCTCCACCAGGGCTTATTCTGCAGTTCCTATCAGACTTAAAGCAGGATAAGGATGATAATTTGTGTTACACATATTGCCATAAATGAGAGCCAATGTTTGCCAAACAAAGATAACTTTAAACTAACAGGGAGAGTCATAACTGAGATTTCAATAGACAAATCAATTTTTCAATCTCAGAAGTATTAATTCTTTAGTGGTAATTGTGCATCAACATTTTATTTGTCTCTACTTAAAAGCAATCCTCTAGTTCTTAAAATGAACACTTCATTTCTTACACATTTTGATACCTCTGGTCACCTTTCTGATGGAAATTATTTTCTAAAAGAAATACAGGAGAGCTATTATCTAAGGAGATAAGAACTGTCATACAAATGATTGAAATACTCATTGTCTGCTACTGAGAAATTAGTAACAAAAAGGACCTTTTAATTATCTAATCTATCATCCTGCCAGTAACTTTTCCAATGTTTTGAGAAGCTGTGGATAATTCAGGTGAATTTTCCATCACAGTGAAATGCTATGGCTAAACACTCCTGATGTCTTCCACTGCATATTCAATTACTTAACATTACCCTATTATTTGTAATACTACCCTAATCTATTCTAACCTATATTTCCTTTTGATGTTGGATTATTCAGTCCATGAGAAATGCAAGTACATATGCAGGTAGGCATTTTTGAATCAAGAGAGGTGTGAAAATATCAGAAAGTGTACACTGATAATTTTATTTTAAAATGTTGAATTATTCCATCTCAGTGTCTGTTTGAGTAGCTACAGCATCTAATGGAAGTGCAACAGTTCAGCCAGAGAGAATGTTATGTTTTATAAGGACTGACATGGAATGAACAATGAATTTAGGTTATAGAGAAGAAGATAGACAGTATAGTTCTTAAAATACCACTGTAATAGTAAAGCATTATACTTCAGCCAGGTTGTGCTGCTTAGAAGAAAATCATAGCATTTAATGTGAAAAAGCTGTGATATTCTGATGTGGACTGGCTTCATCCTAGGTAAAATATACTTAGAAATCTTTTAAGGAATATATTCATCTTGCAGAAAATCTGTTTTGGTACAAACATGTTTTGGCAGGACTGTTGGCAAATAGCACCACTGTCAGTAGCTCTCCATGCCTTAGGGACCCCACCAGGTTTGTCATGCATCTGCACTTCCTTTGCACTGGTTGAGGACCAGAAATTCCAAGCCTGTGGCTGAAGTTCTTGTGCCTAAAACTTTCTGTGATGACTTCAGCTTTGAAACACCTACGGGAGAACATCTATTGAAAAAACCCACACCATTTAATCTCTTTGTAAGATTTGTCTACATCTGCTAAAGACATGTTTCCTCCCTTGACTTTTTTCCTTGCTAGACACACCTATATTTTTAATCCTACCTCAGCACCTCCCTTCTGGTGGGGAGAATTATTTCTGTAGAATCAATTGCATTCTCTCCTGTTTATCATATTTTCAGTCACCCAGATGAGAATGTGGCTAAGGAAGATTTCTTAAGTAGTGTGTGTTTTGTAAATTACACTTAATATCTGTTGTAATCAATCCATGTACTTGCATCTAAGTATCATTGAATGACCCTATGTTTCAGGACATGAGTTAAGAATTTTAAGCTTTACCTGCTAAACTTCAAGAAATTTCTTCACAACATGGGAAAGACATTACAAAGGAGCTTATGGTCCAAGAAGAATATTTAATGAGCTCTTCAATCTTGCTGTTGTTATACATGATATGATCTTAGGAGACACAACGAGTACTTAACTATTTTCCATTTCGCTCAACAAAAAACTTCAAGGAGAAGAGTCAATATTGTTTGAGTAATTGTTTGTTTCTTAGCACAGGATGTCAGATTTTAATAGCTTTAAATTTGTTTAGAAATTAAGACCAACGTGGGTTTTTTCACCACCAGTTTAATAACCACAGTTCCACTCCTGATGAAGTTAGACCCTTTTATGCTAACCTAATACTATGCTTGACATAAAGGGATGGAGTGTGGTTTTGTTGCAACAATCTCAGAATATGTTATTTAAATCAAATGTCATTTTTGTTGGGCTGATGGCTCTCTAAAATTAAAAAGTCAAATTTAAATTAAACCAGGTTAATTTCTTGACCTCAGCTTTGTTTAATTGTTAATAGTGCATTTTATGGCAATTAAGCATGCTTTCTCAATTATTATAGGAGGGAACAACAAAGCCTACTAATCTAGCACCCTGTGGCTGCATGTTCATAATCAGGGGTCCTCAAACTAAGGCCAGCGGGCTGGATACGGCCCCCCAGGGTCCTCAGTCCGGCCCCCGGTATTTACAGAACCCCGCGCACCCCCCGCCGGGCGTTGAGGGGGAAACCAAGCAGCCGCAGATGACTGCCTGCCACTTCATCTGCGCACTGCCCCCCTGGTTAAAAAGTTTGAGGACCCCTGTTCTTAATTGTTTAAATCTATTGTAGGAATTATATGCATTATACAAATAAATAAGTAATAAAGAAGCTACCATTTCAGCAAGTTGCAAACACTTGCAATCATATTTAGAAATAAAAAGCAATATAATTCCCCAAAAATATGAAAAGGAAGAACTGACTAAAACATTATTGGCATGTCCTAATGATGAGACCTTAAAGGTTCCAATTCAGTTGAACTTGTATAATAGTAAATATAATATTTAGGAGGTACGGAGATATTCAATAAATATGTTTTAGTCCTTACACATCATTTGCCATTTCAGACTTTCAGTGCTTCACTTTTAAACTTTTATAGTGGTCTTAAAATTTAGTTCGACTCAATTATACAGCAGTTCTTCCTATTTTGTAACACAACTGAGTTGTCTGAATAATCAACAAAGATCCAAGCTTATTAAAGTGATAGAAATGTCTGCACTAGAAATTTTTCCTATGGGCCTGCTGTTTGGGTAGAAACTCTGACATCCTGAAACTGTAGTACAGGTGTCAGTGTGTTTTATAGCAGAGTAAGTGTGTAATTACCTATATCTTTTTAAGACAATGTGACTGAGACAGTTTTAGTATGCAACGGCAGTTTTAGAACTACCTAATCTGGACCACACTCTGCATATCACACGGTGTACCTTTTAGTGCCAATATAACCTCTGAACATAGAGTCAGAAACGGGTAGCAGCACCTCAAAACCTCCAGCACAGCAAGACTCTAGTGATTTTTTCCAAAGTATATGCTCTCATTACTACTTGTCTGCTACTGTTATGGAAAGTCTCATACTTTAACCAAGAGAAAAAAAAGTTATTTCTATAGTGACAGTTTTAAATGCAGGAAACAAAGATTGAAAACTGCAGGTTTATTTGTTTCTTTTAATGTTTTTTCTTCTTCTGGGTTATTGTAGGATTTAAAAAAAAAAAAAAAAAAAAAACTAAAAAATGAGGAAATCTGAGGAAAAATCTTGTCATCAATGGTTCTGATGCTTTCCACAGTATTATGTTAAACAGAAGTATTTCTTTCACCTTGAAAATATTATTTTAGGAAAAACTTGAAAGGTCAAGTAAGGATAGTATTTTTATTTCTATATTTTTCTACAGCATTGGCTGGAGTGCATAAATAAATACCACATAATCCCTTGGAATATAGTATTTTATGTTTATGTTTGACTATGAACCTATGATCAAACATAAATAGAAATCAATTCTCATCTGAAATAAAACTGAATTTCTTCTAATTTGGTGGTTTTTTGAACAAGAAAATGCTTTTATTTGTCTTGATTTAAAGTGAAGATGACTTCTAAAATTCCAGAAGAAACAGATGAAAATTCATTCAAGTCTATCTGTATTATCATATACATGTGATTTTTCCCAAACGTCAGGTCTGAAAAGCAGTTGAGAGAAATTAAATGCAAATGTAATTACTTATGTGTTTCCTCCTATATAAAGCCCATAAGCAAATGAGAGTTGTCCTTCTTATGAAGCAGAACCAGCTCCCTAATCAGACTGGAAAGAAGACAAACTCTAATGTATGCTATACATAAACTGTAACACAATAGCACTATCAAATTTTTGTCAGGCAATTAAACTTTATGCCAAGCTAATTCAGTTTTGCTGCTGTTTTATTAAGTCCTATGAAAAAAACTAAATCTTTTCTCTTCAGTAAATCACAAGTTTCACAAAGCATTTCCTAAGTCAGACTCCTTGTTCTGCTATTTTGATATATTAAATATCCAGAAAAAAATTTCCAGGGTCATAAATCTAAAGTGATAAAATTAATCCTATTGCTGAAGAGAAATAAATATTTTATTGCAGTTTTATGAGCTTTTGCTCCCTTTTCACACACAAGTAGGTGTTGTTTAGTGGTACAAAGACATTTTGCTGCTGAAAAATGTATTAGAAACAGTACATCAGTAATAGAATTCATATCTACAAAGCTGCTCACTGCTTAGAATGAAGGTTCAAGAATATCCTAAAGAAAACTTAAAAGACAATATTGTCAATAACAATACTTCACTAATTATTCTTACATTTTGGATTCTAGGAATTATTTTACTATTGTTAGTAATTTTACAATAAAAATTTTCTGAAATTGCACCTCAACAGTATCTATACAATCAAATTTACTAAATGCAAATGAAACATGCAACCTCAGAAATCAGAGATACTAATGAAATTAATCCTTCATTTTCTTTCATTTTTTCTGACTTAGGAATTTAAGGAAATGATAAGATTAAAGGTGTCCATGCCTTGATTATACCCTAAGCACTTACAGTAGTAATTCAGTTTATTCAAGCCTGGCACAACATACACTGCATTTTTAATCTATATTATGTGAAATATAATGAATGTACTTAAGGGCCTCAGAGGACCTGAATATTGTTTGTCACAACTAGGAAATGGCTTTGGAAAAGAGGAATGTAAAGGTAGGAATTCCGGTCATAGTAGAAGCAAATGAACAGGGATAGCACAGAATGCACAGAAACAAAACACTATAAAGCGTCAGTTAAATACAAAGCACTCACAGTTTGTTTTTTCCACTTTTTGTGAGCTAGTGATTTAGTTTGTGAACTTTTTCTGTAGACACCTGATACGTTTTAGTGAGCATGGCTGACATTTATGATTCAATATTAAGGCTAAATACACACAGGGATTTTAATTCAAATGTATTCTATGGCCCACTAAAATAAAGATGGGGAACACATGTAAAATGTTCCTTTCAGCTGATTTTATTTAATGATTTATGTGTTCTCCACTACCAAATTTTACATTAAATCCTTATCAGATATTTCATTCTGCTTTTCTGCTTTTAGGGTTTGTCAGGAAAAGAGAAGGTGAAGAAGAGGATGTGCATAAAGCAGAATAATATTGCAGGCCACCAGCATTAAGAAAATACTCGTGACCACTGAGGGATAGAGCAGCAATATGCAAAAAGGATGAAGTTTCCCAGTTAAGGGATTTTTATTTGTTATATATTTAAATGTACTTTAGTGAAAGATCTTGCGCAGATGTTACCAACCACCAACCCGGTATGAAGCCTAGGGATAGACTAGATTTTCTGTCCTGTAACAATGAATAGATGAATAGACAGTTATTTTATAAAAAATGAAAAGGGGGGGAAAAAAAAAGCTACAGTGCCATCATGGATCAACAGGCTCAGTACAAGGCAAGTCTGACAAGAGAATAAGCTGGGGAAGAGTTCAAGCCAGCCTATTTGCTAGAGGTGCAGGAGTCTTATATACGCAATGGAGCTGACTGTAACAAGCTGAGCTCTAGAGGCACCCAACATTTCAAAAGCCGTTTAGAAAGTACTGGTGGAATATTTTGTTTCACTCCAACATGCACAACTGCTATAGAACAAGGATGAACTCTGGTTAATGTTGACAATACTTTACCGATCACACACCAGTACATGGATAACCAACCATAAACCCTTTTACTGCAGCAGGGAGGCAAAACTGGGACTATGCCTACTATCTCTGACTGCCACTGCCTTTGTCAAAAAACTTATTTCCTGCACACTGCTCATGCTCAATCCTGTGTAACAGGGTATATTATTGTCTTTGAATTCTCAATAGCAGAAATAGTGAAACTGAGCAAACAACTCCAATAATACTTTTTCTGTTAGTCCCAAATGTGCTTTTACCCTCACACCCAGCTACTATTATATCTTTGCATTCATTTCTTAGGGCTGAAACTTCTATTGTGCTATGTATTGTCATTGAATATCTGCAGCAGCTGTCTTTCAATACACTGCCTGCAGCCTTCCTTTCCTTGGTGTGAATGTGGGGGTGTTTCAGTTTTTATTTTTTCCCACTGTGGTGATAGGAAAGTTCTTAAATGCAGAAGAATCAGACATTTCTCAAACAGAACAGCACTGACTTGGTAGACAAACATTTCTGATTGAAGATAACATAGAAAATGGAAAGTAGCACAAGGAAAAACATTACGGAAAGGGGAACTGTGGTATATTTTTAATGGTGTGAAACCAAAAGGATCGTACAATAATTATGTTCCTGGTTTATGGAACATAAAATCACACCAATCACAACTTCTTCTTGTTCTTTTTTTAAGCCTGGAGATGAACAGAATTTGGCAATTTTTTTTGTTTACTCATTTATGAAAAACAATGGATGGTGCTTTTGTTCAGTAAATTTAATGTCTCTTTCTAATGCCTGTGAAATATTTAATAACTTGGCAAGTGTGACAGAGCTAGTTATGTATTAATACTTTTTAGCACATCAGGGTTTTACTATCAGCTCTTATAGGTCTACTTCATCATTTCTAGCCTGTGGATCCTTTAGCAATGAGGATACTAAGAAAACCAAAATATTTCCTACAGTATTTATCTGATTATGTCAAATTAGACCATCACCTTCAGTTGTCCTCAGCAAATTAGTGAGTTATCTTGAGATTTTAATGTGATTTTCAGTGAGATGCTTTTAAAATCTAAGCAAGTTAATATAAATAGATTTTTCAAGTGTTTTAGTATTTTTGTCTTGATCCCTTAACAATGAAAACATCCATTTTTACGCTCCTCTTCAAAGGCAAAAGGGAGATCTGTGTTTCAAACTCTCAGGGCCTGTTAGTCCATGTGCCAGACAACAGCAAGTGCAGTAAGAAAGTTCAGGTTCTCAGCTGTCAAATAAGATGAAATCCTTCTTTGGTACCATGTATGAAGTCAGGAATTAATACTTCTTAGAAATAAGTGTTGAAATCTCACAAGGGAATTGTTTTTTCTGGATTTTGAAGGGAGGAGGCAAATTTTAAAGTTTTTGTAATCTTTTTATCACTTTATTCAACTTGAAACTCCCAAATCCATCTGGATCTGCAGAAACAAGCAAAAGCATGAAGGTGGAAGTGGGCACATATACCTTGAAATATGCATATTTTTTTAATACTTTGTTATTTTGTTCTCATGAGTCTCATTATGAAGGCCTTCTAAGGGAAACTGAGGCAACAATGCTGTTAAACATGGAGAAGAAAACTTAAAATACTCATATTGACTTCCTCCCTTTTCCTTCCCCTGTGCCTCTGGCTACTCCCATCATAAAACATCGTGCAGGTTTTTTGATTATTAAAGATTTATTTGTAGACATGAAGGGAGATTGTTCTGTGAAGTAAGTACTAAAGCATTATAAAATTTGCAGGTTCTCCAAACGCATTTGGACTCTGTTGAAGTGTTCGAGCTGACCATTCTGTTAGTTTCTTTCACTCAGTGGATTTTATTGCACCTCATTGAACACACTGATGAGTATTGCACTTCCAGGACTTCAACAGATGCAGAGAAAATCATCATTATAAAAACCAGATCTTCATCTCAGGTGCATTTCCTATAAATTAATTTATATAATAAAACTTTCAAAGTACTTTTTTTTTTTCTTAAACTGATTCAACTTATATAATGAATGGCTACAGGTAAGAACCTCAGCTCTGTACAAATGCATAATCCCCAGCACAAATAAACTGCTAGCTACTGGCATGGTACCCAGCAAAAAATGATCATGAAAGTTTATGGCAACAAATCCTGTCATAAAAAAGACACTATGTTTTTTATTTGAAACAATATTGCCACAAAACCACATTTCAGCCCTTTAAAAAACCTCTTTACAAGATTTAATGTGTCCGGTGTAAGTTCTACAGCCAAGTCTGTAATAAACCTCAAATAAACACTTTGCAGCTGAGCTGAATTTGATTTCTACATTCAACAATAATGGATTTAATGGTAACCAAGAACTATTTTTTCATAAGGGGGATTAATATTTTGATGATGGATCTAGATGTGTGTTTTGGTTTTATTTATTTTTTTAATTTAAAATATTTTTTAAAAATATTTTGCTTGATAAGGGAAGTCTACCATCCTTGTTGAAAGAATCAGTTTCATTCTATAATTTCATGAAATTTATAATAGAGGTTTAAATAATTCACTTTGAAGGAGTACTTTTTCAATACACTTTTGGCAAGTTCTATTCATTCACTGAAACTTCTTTTAACCAGCAGAAGCTAAGAATCAATGTGTTGTCAGAAGTAGAATGAGTCAGGGTTTTGTGAGATTACTTTTTTCCTTCAGGTAGTCTTTTAGACTTCTTGTTGTTGGGTGTAGTTTGGCCACCCTGCTTTTCTCCATTACAGATAAAATGACACTGATGGACAAAGGGCATTTGAAACACCTCAGAGGTGTTGCACAGATAAGATACCGTAAATACAAAGGTCATTCTCAGCACCTTCCCTAATTTCTATTCCTAGATTTCTGGTTTTAGTAATTTCAAAAAAAAGTAATTTTTTTCTTGAATTTTTCATAAACTTGGAAATAAAGGTGTGAGTTTGAATTAAAAAAAAAAAAAAAAGTAAAAATTTTTGATGTTTGAAATGCAAAAATATTTCCCAGGCTTTTTTAGTGAAATATATTGTTGAAGTTGAAAAAAACTATACTTTTTCATTAAGAATGTTCACTAATGTTTGAGGCAAAATATTTTCTGCAACACCTATGCCCTTTTCTGGCAATGTTCTTTTTCCTATAAAGTGCCATTACTGAAATTGATGTAAGTCTTCAGAAATTTCAAATGCACTTGATGAAGTAAAGGTTTGAAACCCATTGAAAAATGTGTACCTGGCCACAACAGTACATGAAACAGTGGTGTTTGCTCCTGCCAAAGTTCAATACGGACACTCCTGTCTTTTTGCAGATCCAAGTCCAGTTTTACAGTGCAGATGCAGCTGGCTGGAAGCTAAACAGCTTATCAAATTGAACCTTCCCTGTGACGACCAAAAGGAGTATGACACTCTGTGGGGAAAAAACTGACATATGGCCTCATAAGAAATGATTGCAATTGGAAAACATACAGGAAACAAAGAGAATGGTCCTTGTATATAAAAGGCATTGCCAGACAAACTTCTAATTAAAACATTCAATCCATAAGCTCATTACTTATATGAATACATCCTGTGTCCACAGTAAAAACTGCCACTGAATATTCCAATTTCTGAGAAATTCACTGTGTTGTTTGAATAGTAGTCTAGTGATCTTAAAGTTCAATTTCATAGGGAATTTTGTGGACCAAAAAGGTATAATTTCTTACAACAGTCCAAAGTGTCTAGTTCAGTTTTGTTCCATGTCAACCTTTTACACAAGGGGAACTGGTGAACTGAAACATTAGGACTAGGACTTGTATCCCCCAGGTGGTGCATCCTGAAGTTTTCAAGCAAGTAGGATGTGCCTGTTATCTGCTGAATGTGTTTAAACAGAAGTGGGCTCTTCACAGAAATATTCTGACAAGTAAACTTTCCTTCTGATCACAGGGGGCTGCTAAAACAGCTATGTCCTAAATTTTTCAGGTTTGCACATAGTTTATATCCAAATCCACTGAAGTCAACACAAAACTCCATCAGGAATCTTTTTAGTTAGGATCTATTTGGAGCATGTGGAATGTATTCTCTGTTTTTCATCACAGAATCATAGAATGGTCTGGGTTGGAAGGGACCTTAAGATTATCTCGTCTAACGCTGCAGCCATAGGCAGGGATACCTTCCACTAGCCTGGGTTGCTCAAAGCTCCATGCAACATCCACAATTTCTCTGGACAACTTGTTCCAGTGTCTTACCACCCCCATTGTAAAAAGTTATTTATATACAAGCTATGTCTATCCTCTTTCAGTTTAAAACCATTGACACTTGCCCTATCACCAGAGGCTGTGGTAGAAAAATGTCTTTCCATCTTTCCTATAAGCCCCCTCTATTGAAAGGCCACAATAAGGTCATGTTAAGCCTTCTGTTCTCCAGGCTGAACACCACCATTCTCTCAGTGTTTCTTCACAGCAGACGTCTTCCAGCCCTCTGATCATTTACACAGCCCTCCTCTGGATTCATTCTACAGGTCCATGTCTTTCCTGTACTGTGGACTTTTTGACAGTTTGCTCTTAGGTTGCTAATTTATTAATATGTTTCAGAGTTAGTTTCAGGTTTCAGGTCTTGATCCAGAGATTTTTGTGTATAAGACTTTATATGACTCACAGGTACCTGTAGTTTCTTCATATGACTCACAGGTACCTGTAGTTTCTTCAATATTAAGTAAACTCACTAAAGATGTCCACCATGACCTACAAATCTCAGGGAGATGTACAGTCCAGTAAGAGGTATCCTTATACACATAGCTATGAAGTATCTAACCATGCACCTTATTCTGGTTTTTGGCTTATTACAACTGATTTTTAGAGTAAGTTAATTTTAAAATATCTATGTCAGGAGTTGTGGTTGTGTGACATGTTTGTTAAGGCACAGTCATTGCTCCAGCAATTGTGGAAACCCACTGTACATGGTCTAGCACTAAACTACAAGTCTAGAAACCACAGATGCCCATTTTGTTGTCAGAGCTACTTTCTGCTTTTTTTTTATATATATATATATATATATATATGTGTGTGTGTGTATATATATATCAGAATTAGATTCTGGGCAGAATCTCATTAAAATACACAACCAAAGTTAATTTGACCATAGGTAAAAGTCTTCTTTCAAATACTGAAAAGTTTAGGATTCTGTGAGAATGTTTATTGGCAATAAACTGGCAAATACATATGTATATATCAGCTTTGCTTTCTGGAACTGTGAAAAGGATAAACACTTCATAAAACCTCCTGCCACAGAACCAAACATATTGAAATGCATTTTTACAAAGATATTGAAACAACAACAACAACAAAAATAAACAGGGCTTGTTTCTCCTGAGGGTTCAATTATTTTGAGTGCTAGTAGCAAACTTTGATTGATAAATCTAACCTTTCCTTTCCAGGCAATAGTTTGATCACATAGTGATGAGAAAGAGTTCAAGAATGGAAGAATAATATTTGGATTGCAACAGAATAATGAAAATGCAGAGGATGCCTTTGACTTTTACAAGGTGAGAAATTATTTCTCGCTTTGATTGTGGGATGGCAAGAATCTTTTCTAAGAGCAGGCAGGTCTGGGCTTTGTATGATGTTCTTAAATTATTTTTCAAAACTTATAAGATTTCTCCAGCTTTCCAACTAGAAATTCATAACACATCCAAAATGTGGTTCAGGCTATAGTGGCAACATGTGCTTTTCAGCAGCACAGATGACTGATGAACTGGAGTAGTGACCACACAACATATGTATAATACGAACTAAGAAAGAAAAATCCCCAGCACAAAGGGAAAACCAGACAGCCTTTCTATTCAAAACAAATTTATGATGGTTTCCTACTGGTTTTACACAGATAAACTCATCAATAATATGACTCTGTATCTTTTTAATTGTCTGTTTGCAAGATTCTTTTTTCACTCTTCCCTTCTAAAATGCTTCTTAGCACCCTGAAATCCTCCATCATTACTTTCATTAAATCTTCTCTTTCTTTTTCATGTAGAGGAAAGAAAGGCTATCAATCAAACAAAATGAAGACAGAGTATTTAGTTTTGTTTTATCATCAAAAATTCCTTTCCATAATATCCCTATTCACTAGAGACAAGGGAGTTATGCCTAGCCTTGCAAGTAATTCTACTGGAAAAAGCAAAAAGACAGAGAGAGAAATTAAAATCTGACTTTAAAATATAAGCTTAATGATTAAGTTTTATTCTGAAAGTAAATTACTCTGACAATATTTAAAACTGTGTTGTTTAAATGTTTTCCGGTTTCCACAAAGAGCCACAGAATATTACTTTGACATTCCTGCATATTTTGGGAATCCAGTAAAATAATGGCTGCATTTCTTTTATTAACACTGTTCCTTTCTGATCCATAAAATATTTTTGAGGTTTGTGAAAGCATTTCATAAATATTTTTTTTTAAATAGAAAACTTAAGTGAAGAATTATCTACACTAGGCAGCTCAATCCACTCCAATAAGCCAAAATTTTGAGAAAAAGGTTGTTTATGTATCATCTGAGATAATAGTGCAGAAGACAGTGCAAGCAGACAGATGCATTAGTAACTGGTGAAAAGGAGGCACATTGCAATGCAGTTGTTTCAACCTGAACATTATTGCAGTAACAGTCAGGCATGGACATGAAAACAGTAGCATTTATCAGCTTCCAGATGTGACATATCAGAATGCTTAAAGCCAAATTAAAGTTGCCCTTAGCAAAGGTATGCTGTTGCAAATGTAGTCTGCCAGCATATGTTCTTTCTGCCCTTGCTTAGGCATACGGGACAGATGTAATTTAGTTCTAATGTTTTAGTAAATGAAATTGCAGCAAATAGGCTCAGTGTTAAATACCACTAAACATGCAGGCAAGCATGGCCAACAGATGAGCCACTACATTTCCACCAACTTTTACAGTATTTTGCTGCCCAAAATTTTAATATAAAGCTAGTTTTGTGAAGCATGGTGTGCATGTGCAAAATTTAAACATGAAGAGGTCAAGTCCTAGACAGAGATTGTAAATCTGTGTGGTTCTGAAAAATGTATTTATGTTCACTAAATCGTTGATATCTAGTATCCAGACTATCACATTTCAGCTCCTTTTTCTTGTTTTACATACTGAAATGAGAGAATACATAATCAGAAATACACATGCATATACCGCATATATTCTGCTGGCATGCCTGTGATATACTGCAAAAACATATATAAAGTAGCTTTTTTCTAGCGACTTGGAGAATCTATCTTCCCGTTTCTAAGCCATCTTCTTGGATTTACTAATATCTCCACCTCCAGAAATTTTCATATATCTATTTTTTAAAAAATAGTAATCATCTTCCCCAGGAATTTGGCTAAGTTAAATAATTTTTCCCTTCTAATTACACATTACTTCTAATTATGACTTTTTGCTTAGTTTCAGGAAAAATAAAAACAACCCCAAAAACATTTCAAGTTGATCATAAGAATTCTTGCTTTGCAACTGATGTGCCAGCAAAGCTGAGCATTGCAGTTGTGGCACCAAAAACACAGGTGAAAATTTGCAATTTACTTTTGGAAAAGCAAGTCATAATTCTCCTTAGAAATCCTGTGTCAGCAACACCTGAAACATGTAATGACAGGTGATGTTATGCATGATGAATATTTCATGGGTTTCCTGATTCTCAGGTTCTAAACATATAAAAAGAGGATGTGCATTTTCAGAGAGACACCTGAATTTACACCTATGAAGTCCATATGCATATTTGAACTGCACTTCTCCAGTACAGCTCATGGGAAACTGAGCAGCTGATGACACCATCTACACTGATATGTCACATTTGTGCATGATTAAAGCTAAGGGCTAGATAATTATTGAGGATATAAATAAGAACTGGCAGAGAGTATTTTTATGGGGTATTGATTCTCCAGAATTCAATGTCACTTTCTATACACCAGTTAAGCTTAATAACTACCCCAAAATTCCTCACAAAGAAAGGTTTACTCACAAAATCCTTACTGCTTTTTATATATTAAAAAATCAAACTAATTGGCTAACTACCTTAGTGCATCAGTCTTGTAAAATTTCTTTTTTACTTCTAAGCTTTTCAGAACCTTCTGAATAAAGGTCCCCACTGATGTGGCATCTACACACTGCTAAGTAGGCATTATATTCATTGCAATTTTCATTCCCTGTACCCATCAGTTTTCAACCAATAGTTACTGCTCCTTGAAAAAATTCTATTTTAGTCATCATATAACAGAAGATTGACTGATTAGTTCCTTCCTACGTTCTGTAAAATCATAATTAGGGGTCTACATATGCCAAAAAAAAAAAAAAAAAAAAAAAACCCTAAGGTTCTAGATGACTTTGAGAAAAAGGAAAACTTAATGTGCCATAGAAGCAGAAATGATAAAAAGTCAACAAAAATAAACCTGATAAATAAGGATGAAGGAAGGACAGAAGCATTTAATGCTTTTTTTTTTCCTCTTTAATATTGATGATAGACTATGGTCTGCCTGCTCCTGTGAGTTGGAGAACCACTGCAGTAGCAGTGACTTTCCATTTGTGGACCCTGAAATTGTAAGGGGCCAGCTTTATCAGCTGAACATTCATAAATCCATGTGCTGTGAAAGAATTCATCCCAGAGTACTGATAGAGTTAGTGAATGTTACAGCAGGAGCCCTCTCAATCATTTCCCTAAGGTCTTGTGTGTCTGGGGAGGTCCTCACTGGCTGGAAGCTAGCCAACATTATTTCAATTTACAAGAATGACATGAGGGAAGATGCAGAAAACCACAGACTTGTTAATCTATCCTCAGTACCTCCATACCAAATTATGGAGATCATACTGGGTGCTACTTTAAGGCATTTAAAGGACAATGTAATTGTCAGGCATAGTCAGCATGGGCTCACAAAAGGAAAGTGCTGTCTAATTTAATATCCTTCTGTGATCACCTGTCCAGTGGGTGAAGGGAAGATTTTAGGTGTAGCTTTTCTGGATTTTTTTAAGGGTTTTGGTGTTGCCCTTCACAAAACCTTTCTGGAAAAGTTGTCCAGCTGTGGCAGGAGCAGGCACACATTGCTCTCGGTGAACTGGTTGAGTGGCAGGGCTCAAGGGGTTGTCATGAATGGGACTACATCTAGCTGGTGGCCACTTAAAAGCAGTGTTTCTGAGGCCTCAATTCTAGGGCCAGTACTGTTCAATAATTTTATCGATGATCTGGGTGTAGAAGTTGAATACACCATTAACAAGTATGCTGATGACAGTAGAGTGGGAGGTGCTGTTGACTCTGTTGAGGGACAAAAGGCCTTGCAGAGGGATCTAGATAGATAGGAGAATTGGGCAATCATCAGTGGCATGAAATTTAAGAAGAACAAATGTCAGATTCTGCACCTGGGATAGAGTAATGCTTGGCACAAGTATAAATTGGCAGAGGAATGGCTGGAGTGCAACCCTACAGAAAGGGATCTGGGCGTGCTGGTTGACAGCAGACTCAATGTGAATCATCAGTGTGCCCTGGTAGACAAGAAGGTAAAACACATCCTGGGGTGGACCAAACACAATATAATCAGCTGGTCAAAAGATGTGATTATGCTGCTGTATTCAGCACTGGTACAGCCTCACCTTGACTGCTGTGTGCAGTTCTGGACCCCACAACTTAAGAAGGCTGTTAAGGTCCTTGAATGTATCCAGAGAAGGGCAACAAAGCTGGTGAAAAGGCTGGAAGGCACGTCCTGTGGGGAGCTAAGGACTCTGGGTTTGTCTTGTCTGGAGAAATGGAGACTGGGGAGGCAATCTCATTTCTCTCTACAGCTTCCTGCGGAGAAGAAATGGAGAAAGAGGTACTGACCTATTCTGCCTGGGATCCAATGATGGAATATGTAGGCATGGCTCAAAGCTGCATTGGTGGAGATTCAGACTTCACATTACAAAGCATTTTTTTTACCAAGAGGGAGGTCAAATACTGGAACAGTCTTCCTAGAGAGGTGGCCAATGCCCCAAGCCTGTCAGTACCTTAAAAAGAGGCATTTGGACAATGGTCTTCATAATATTTTCTAGGTTTTGGTTAGCCCTGAAGTGGTCAGACAGTTGGACTAGATGATTATTACACGTTCCTTCCAGCTGGAACTCATCTCTCTTCTCTTCTCTTCTCTTCTCTTCTCTTCTCTTCTCTTCTCTTCTCTTCTCTTCTCTTCTCTTCTCTTCTCTTCTCTTCTCTTCTCTTCTCTTCTCTTCTCTTCTCTTCTCTTCTCTTCTCTTCTCTTCTCTTCTCTTCTCTTCTCTTCTCTTCTCTTCTCTTCTCTTCTCTTCTCTTCTCTTCTCTTCTCTTCTCTTCTCCTCTCCTCTCCTCTCCTCTCCTTCCCTTCCCTTCCCTTCCCTTCCCTTCCCTTCCCTTCCCTTCCCTTCCCTTCCCTTCCCTTCCCTTCCCTTCCCTTCCCTTCCCTTCCCTTCCCTTCCCTTCCCTTCCCTTCCCTTCCCTTCCCTTCCCTTCCCTTCCCTTCCCTTCCCTTCCCTTCCCTTCCCTTCCCTTCCCTTCCCTTCCCTTCCCTTCCCTTCCCTTTTCCAGTACAAGCTAGAAAGTGATCAGAATAAACAAAGGCACAAAAAGTGGTAGAAAAAGTGAGCTTGGAAGTGGAAAGGCAAGAAAAGATATGTGTATGGCTACAGACAAACATTCACTAGAAATTAGGTGTGCTTGTTACTTTGTTCTTAGCACCATAATATTAATTTATTTCTGCCACTGGTTACCTTGGCATGTGACATCTTACAGAATCAGACCTGTAACCTTATTAATGGAAGACAGTCTTAAAATACTGCCATTAAGCAAAATGCTTATTATACATGCACCAATAAACATTTCTGTTTCTCTTAGATGCTTGTACTGAGTTCACATGAATAAGTTTTGGTACTGGAAGTGGGGGTGGGCTACAGGGGTGGCTTCTGTGAGAAGCTGCTAGAATCTTCCCCCATGTCCAATAAGGCCAGTGCCAGCCAGCTCCAAGAGGGACCACCCACTGGCCAAGGCTGAGCCCACCAGTGACAGTGGTAGCAGAGCTGTGGTAACATATTTAAGAAGGGCGAAAAAACCTGTGCAACACACACAGCAGTCACAAGAGAGGAAAGAGAATATGTGAGAGAAAGAACTGTGTAATCCCCAAGGTCAGTGAAGGAGGACGGGCAGAAGAGGCTCCCGGCACCAGAGCAGATCCCCCTGCAGCCCGCAGTGAAGCCCACGGTGAGGCAGGTTGTGCCCCTGCAGCCCATGGAGGTGCACAGTGGAGCAGATCCCCACGTGCAGCCCATGGAGAACACCACATCAGAGCAGGTGGATGCCAGCAAAGAGTGTGAGGAGCCCTCCCCCCAGGGAGGAAGGAGCAGCAGAGACAGTGCGTGATGAACTGACCACACACCCTATGGCCCGTTCTCCATCGCTGCCGGGCAGGGAGGAGGTAGAGAATCTGGGAGTGAAGTTGAGCTAACGAAGAAGGGCGGGGTGAGGGAAAGTGGTTTTTTATCTTTGGGGTTTTGTTTTCTCGTTATCCTATTCTGATTCAGATTGATAATAAATTAAACCAATTTCCCCAACCTGAGTGTTTTGCCCAAGATGGTAGTTGATGAGTGATCTCCCTATCCTCATGTCGACCCACAAGACTTTCATTATATTTTCTCTCCCTTCATCTGCTGAAGAGAGGGAGTGGTAAAGCTGCTTTGGTGAGCACCTGGCATCCAGCAAGAAGCAATCCACTGCAATGCTGTATTGTTATTACTGTGATTATCACACATTTTATTATCTGAGTTCCTGGTTTGACTTGATTCCAGTGACACCAGTCTGTGACCACTCAGTTTGATGATTTGTGCTCCACAGAAAGAATACAGTGCTGATAGAGAAGAGAAGGAAGTATGATAGGAAGGTTGGGGAATCTTAATTGAAAATTACATGCAGAGAGACTAAATTTCAGGAAAAATAGGAGAAATTAACTATATAGACTTAAGCCAAGTAGTTAAGTAGTGAAACCGAATTGGCAGAGGAACTTAAGAGTGAGAAAATAGTCAATACGAGATAGTCAATACTAAGTCACATGAAAGGATTTTGTTTTACACAATGCTTTTTAAAATGATACACTCATATACGCAAACATCCCAGTGCAAGAGAATACCAACATTGCAAATTTAAGAAAATAATCTGCATTGTTTCAATTTAGCTCCTGTGTGACAGTTCCATTATTTTTATTTTATTTATTTCTTTTATTCTATGTAGAAACTCAGCTTCAATAAATTCCAAGGGGATATCTGCATAAGGATGAATGAGGTGGAACTGTCTGCTTGAAATGTCTGACTCATTAACTGAAGAAGATAGAAATGTGAGGTGAATGAGGTAGATATTCTTTCACACCACAAGCAAAAGAAATTCGGTTTGATAAAACATATGCTAAACAAGACAAGTCAACTAAACTTTCCACATGAAGTCATCTATTAAGTATTCATCATTTTCAAGATATCTGATATGAGACACCAAAATCTGATTATCAGAAGTGATTATTACATCCCTCTTCAATGGAATTCATTGGGAGTTTTGCTTGTTACATAAGTTCTGTATAAGAATTTAGTATTCTGAAAAAAATTGATTTTGTCAAATTATTATCTATAAATAATAGCATCTTGCTGGTTATTTTCTGTGGCTGGAAGAAAAAAGAATTGTATTGTCACTTTTCAGAGGTGTTGCAAAGTTATAAAAACTGTGAAACATAGCTGTGAGCAACTTGTATCTTCTGATCCTCTCTAACACCTGTTGTTGCCCATATTTTCACAGAGAAAAAGCTCTCTACACCCACTGCCAGGACTGATCCAGTAGTGCTTATTTTCAGTGAATTACTCTGAGGGGAGTTTCCAGCTCTCACTCTGATATGTTAGCAAAGTCCTTCTCAGCAAAAGATTCCCTGTGTTGTCTGGTGCTCTGCTGGATTTCAGACAATGCTAAGTTTTGAAAATTATGTCATCTCTGTGCCAAAAGCTCAATGTCAGTTTGGTTTTGACACCCCTGTTGACTAACACAATGCTGACCATAAAATACTTTATACAGATTTTTTATGTTTTGTAGTATAGTTACTACCTGACACGCAGTTTTAAAGGATGTTTGTTTTCTCAAAATCAATTTTGAGGAATTCTTTATGTGTATTTAGGTGTGCTTTAGGTGTCTCCACATCACTGTTTTTTCTTGGATCATGAGTTTTCCTAGACCCCTCTCAGTCTGCAAGCTGGACTCCCTGTAGATGAAACTAAACCATAAAATGTACGTAAGGTTTCAAGAAAACTTTGGGTACTCCAGCCACTAATGGTCACTCCTGTCAAAAACCAAACAAGAACTGGTCTAAAGTAAAACTTCTAAATTACATGTAGATATTGGCCCTTCTACATATATGTTCCCAGTGGGCTACCTTAATTGTTAATAACAGCATAACCTTTGCTTTCATCCTTTTAAAACTATTGTTCAGCACCCAGGTCTTCTACTAACCTCCACTTTGTGGTCATCCTGAACAGTGGAGAGAAAGAATGCAGCTTTTTCACATCAGCATCCATATCAAACAACTAAAAAATCTGGTTGCTCAGCTTCACATATTTCTACCTGTTTCTGATGATTCTGACTTCAAATAGAATTCTATAGAGTGCAGGGAGCTTTTGTAACTTAGAACTTGGCAAGAGTTTAAAAAATCTACAGTGATGATTGAAAGAGATTAAGGTTATGTCTATACTAGTAAATTAAAATATACTTCAGGACTGTACCTACACAGTGAAGCCAGCCAGCACAGAATGGCTCAAATCTACGCTAATAAATTCTCTGAGCACCTAAGTATGTGTGGCCATATGCAAGGCCCCATGGATGTTCAAGCATCTAAATCATGTCCAAGAATGATATAGAAAGGCACATCAAAGACCAGTTTACCATTGTAGATAATACAGATTATGGGAATGTTCCCAGGAAGTAGTTCATTTGTTAGTAAAACCTGTATGTACCTCTACTGGCCTTTGGGTCAACACAGAGTTTATATCTAACACTTTGACTACAGCCCAGTCTGTTCCCTTATAAACTGAATATTCACTGTTTATTTTATCCTGTATGACATAAGACAATTCCATAGAGCAGACAGTTACAGGAGTCTTTCCATTAATTGCAATCAGCTTTATTTCTCTTTTCCAATTAAGTATTTAATGAATAAAAATCTAACCATGAAGAAATTGTTAATCAAGTATCCAGAGTAAGATCTACCTAGTATGGTGCAAATAAGGTGTAAGTTTATACACAGAACAATGAGGAAAAGGTAAGATATGAATGGTACCTCATTAAGCAGCCAGAATGAGACCATAGTTCTACGCAAAATGTAGTTTGTAGTTATATAGTTAAAGAATATATGATACTCATGGGAAATAAAAGAAAAAGGAATACCAATTCCTACCTGGGAGCAGTTTGTAGTAGTTAATAACAATAATCTGTGCAGTCCTGTAGATATTTAATAATAATAATTATGCACATTTACAGCATGCTTCAAGATATTTCTGCATACATGATCAGAATTTTTTTTTTTTCAGTATCCTAATCAATTGTCAAACAAGGAAAAATATTCTTGATTATGAACACTGAACTTGAATCAGCTGTCATTGGTTCCAATGTTACTTTGAGTACAAGCTTACATTTAGTTTTGTCTGGAGGTCATATCTCCTCTGGTGGAGTCATTTAGTCTAATAAAATGCTCTGACCATTTAAGTAAGTCTGATAGAAATTATACCAATTTATCTGGGCATTTATACTGTGCTTCTTATAATAGAAGTAGCCTGATTTGCTAGATCTCACTGGTAGATGAAGGGAATGGGAGGAAAAAAGGGGGTAACGCTATGATAACTTGGAATTTGGAAAGGTGTTTATGAGTATATCTAAAATTTTATTTCATTGTGAAGTTGTCTGAACTTTGTTCCCCTTAACTGTTATCTTTACAGACTTTTTCCTGCATAGGACAGCTTAAACCAAATAATTGTAATTTACTTAAAACTGGACTAGATATATCTTCTCATCTATCTCCTTTTCTCACTGCCTCATCCTCTCTTTCTCTCCTTATTCACACTTTCAATAGTACTGGAAATTTCGGTTCTTTAAAATACTTGATATAGAATGTTACCATCTCCTTCTCTAGCCAAGGCATTTTGTAAGTCAAAAAATGCTACTTTTACTTTTGTGCTTTTAATGTACTTGTTTGGGAACCCAGAAATCAATTTTAAATCATATATGACTGAAAATATGTAGAGACAGTGACAAGAGGCTACAATTTCTGCATGCTTCTTAATGTAACTGTAAAAAGTCAATGGCAATTTTATATGAAATTTCTGGGGTGGGAGTAATGAAGGAGTCAAGCCATCAGCTCATCTGAACACTATGAAAACACGACATTGAACTATATATCAACATTGCAGATGTGCTCTCTTTGGTCTGATTTGTACCTTTGGAATATGATTGACTGCCGTTTTGATTTTCTGTAATGAACTGAAATTTTAAACTAATCTGAACCTGAATAGAAGGAGAAGATGAAGTGAGCACAATAATACATAGCATTTAGTTCCTTGCCTGTGTTTAGAGAGGAGCTTTTGCAACTAAGGTTTGCTTTTCTTTTCAGAGTAATGGCAATGTAGATGTTCATCCCAATTCATCTATAAACTTTATTGTAGCAAGTAGGAAGTCATTGAAAAGTATTTATCTACTGTGTTCACTTGAGAACAAAATAAACATGTTGACCTTCAATTCTTTCCCCTTTTAGCTTTCTTATCAGAGGATGACAGCATTTAGCACAAGGACAAATGCCTGCATTTTTGTGAGCAGTGTAGACAATGCTGTCATGAAACAAATAACCACTAGGAGGAAAAAAATGGAAGTGTTTCAAAAGGTTTCATGTGTAAAAGAGGCAGTTTCAGTGAACTCATCACTATATGCCAAATGCCTAAATAAGGGTGGGGGGTGGGGGGGTGGGGGGGGAAAGGCCTTTGAAGAAACAAATTTCCGATTCCCCTGAACTTTACTATTTTACTGAAGAACAGAATACACATGTCAGTACTTTGTCAATATATGTTAAAATACTCTGTTTATTTTAATGCATTAAAAAAAATCTCTTTAGGCTTATTATGCCATTTTTCTTCTCAATTATTCATGACATTTAGCTAGGTATGGTGCAGAGACTGAAAGCAGGAGCCATTCACCTTAAAGAAGCATGTGAGATGAATGTTGGCTTGTTTTTTTCCTGCAGTGTATCTCTGGCTGAGAACTTTGTTCTACCTAAGATTCTTTTTTAGACCTTACTCTATTGGAGTCAAGGTAACGTACTATCTGAAATAGCTTTGAAATGCAATAATTCCAAGAGTAATAAGAAATGTAATGTGTACTGTTGTGATGGGAAAAGGATATTTCCCACTTACATAGTTTGGGAAAGTAATTGCATAATTTTAACGCTACAGAAGATTTGATGTTACTGCCATAGCTTTTGTCTGTAAAACTTCATGTTGATTTTCCCCAGTCTGTCCTTTTATGGGTCCAAATTTGTGAATATCTGGTGAGCCAGTTAAGGAAATCCACGGTGTAAACCCTCAGACACATAAGAAGAAATGTGTCTTTAATCACAAAGCTTCCAAAAGATATATTGGAAATCTTGCATCTGTTCCTATGTGATGACTTGTTTGCAGAGTAACAGTTAATGCTTTAGCAGCTTCTACCACCATATGTGTACAATAAGTAAATGAACATAAAATTGAATGAACGCACAAAAGAAGGCTAAACCTCCCCAGATCAACAAATCCATTCTCTTACCCGCTGTGTGCTGGAACACGAAGAGAGCACTGTTTGGATCATAAGGATTAGTAAAATAACAGTCTTGGTGAACAGCATGGTCATGTGGATGAAAAGATTATTTCTTAAATTCAGTGTGTGATAGCTGGGATACCAGTACTTAATTCATTATTCTAATCCAATGACTGCGGAAAGTGTGTAATTATTTCTATTGAAGAGATCAGCAATTATACACAAAATAAAGTTAAGAATACTTTATATAAATGAATTCTGATCCTTCTTTATTTCTCCTTGGTTAAAAATGAAATTACTATAATTAAAGTTTTCTTTACAACCCATTTATCTTTCAATAGCAGAATTGATTGTCTATGAGAAATGAAGAGCATAAGATGATTTACCAGCAGAAATGGAAAGAAGATGGGAGAGTTGCTATGGCACAGTGGTTATACTTAAGGTGTAGAGCATCAGATTTCAAAAGTGATCATGATTGTTTTTCTGTGTTCTCATAATATTCAATGGGGTTTTGACCATTGTATCCATAATACAAACAGTTTAAATGCTACACCTTTCCTACATCTTCTGCTAGTTCAGTGTGAATTAAAACATTGTAAACTTTATCTATTCCTACTACTTTCCATCATTGGAATTGGGGTAATAATTGTTAAGGATTTTCAGGGTTAATTAGTAAGCCTGTTAAAAACCAGGTAGGTGTATTCCTGCACAAAACATTAGCGATTTTCCACATTGATCATATTCTTACTTTTAAAAAGTCAAAGGTCATTCTTCTAACATTGCTTTTATCATACACTTTTATATGGATAGCTCACTCTTCCTTGTATTTCAATTTCTGTATAACTTACCTTTGACCAGTCTCCCAAAAGGATTTCTGGGGCACACAACAGGCAGCGTAAATCTTACTCTATGGCACTGATATGAAAGATATAGGAAAGAGGCGATAGTTTTTTCCCCTAGTGACAACTGGCTTCCAATTTCTTCTGTAATGTTTCTAGGCCATTTTGCACAGTGGTCATTGAGAGCCTCCCAACAGAAATTATTTTAGTACTCATTATTCCTTTCACATGAAGAAGAAACCTATTACACATTAATGGAGAATGAAACATCAGCGGAGAAGCTTAACAGTCTGTAGTAGATGGAATTAGCAATAGCAGCCTGCTTGTATTCCTTCAGGTCACTGTATTTGGAAGAGGAACCCCTCTGTGTTATTTCTACAGGGCAAGTTCTGCAAGTGATGTTTAGGAAGAGAAACAGAACCTTCAGGTACATTCTGCACCCTCTCATCCAAAGACTGTCCCAAGGCAAATTCTTTTTCTTCTCCCAAGAAGTGATGGCCTTCTTGTGATGAAGAGAGCCACAATAACCCCCTTTCGGCAATGACACATCACTGTGCCACTATTGATGCCTCTTGTCAATGTTCTCACTTTTCTGCCTTGAGTGTGACTTCCTTTCATTTTCTTCCTCATCCACTCAGATGCTATTAAGTAGCTATTGACATAAAAGAGTTTAATTTCATGCTGTAGCCTTGGATTCTTTGTCATTATCATTACATTACATTAATATATGCTATGAACACTTTCTAGATTGGTCGAGGTTTTTGCCTGGTTTAAACTACTTTTTGTCCTACTTTAATCTGAGCAACAGGTGTAACATCAATATTTACCTCTGTATTTCTGTTATTATTGATGATAGCGTTCATCGTTGACGTAACTTTGGATTCTAAGCAAACCTGCTCAGATTTTAAACAAATTTTGGTAAAATTAACATAATCTTAGTTCTTTCCTGAAGGGGTACTGTAAGCAAGGTTTCTGCTTTAACAGTGTGGATGTATTAAATATATAAGTGTTTGGGTGGAAGATTATTTTCTGATAGATAAGGGGGCGTGGGTTTGGGTTTTTTTACAGTGTTCTACCAGAATGAACCTCTTTGTTTCTTTTCTGTTTCACAGTGAAACTATTCGTAATGGGTCATTTTTGAAGTCAGATAATTCAAGCTTTTGCAGTTAGAAAAGAATCCATAAATGTAACTAGGATTTTTTGAGTAAAACAGGTTAATTGGTCAAAACAAATATTTTTTCACTCATAGGCATAAAATTTGACAAAGATAAAATTTCTATTCAAAAAGGGACACCCACTACATAAACGTTTATGACACTCACCTGGGATGTGGGACTGTATATCTTAACAGCTTAGAAAACACATTCAAATGCGATTTGCTGTTTAATGGATTCCTGCTGGTTTCTGGTAGGACACTAGCATGTTGACTGTAGTTATCCACATTGTTTTTAATGCATCTTACATTCCAGCTCTTCACCAATGACACACAGAAAAAATATGTTAGGTTCAGAAAAGATTTCACTGTTGCATAATCACAGAATGGTTTAAGCTGGCAGGGACCCGTGGAAGGCATTCTGCCCAACCTCTGCTCAAAGCAGAGCTGATTTAGACCAGGTTTGTCAGGACTGTGTCCAGTCAAGTCAAAATATTTCCAAGCTTTGAGATTCCACAACTTCTGTGGTTAACTTGGTCTAAGGTGTGACCACCCTCATGTTGAAAAAAATTTCCCTTATATATGGAAATTTCTGCTGTAGTTATACATTTGTAATATAACTACAGTGGCAGCTGAGATAAATAGGTGCAGTCAGATGTGTGCAGATCATCTATGCATTCAGGCAGGAACATACTTGAATATAGGCAATGGGGTAAAATAAACGTGGATTTACTTTTCCTGTGCTTCCTGAAGATCCTTTTTGAGCCCTGGATTATGCCTTGTGGATAAATACACTGTGTGGATAATTTACATGCTTAAAAAGGGGTGAGGCCACATTTGAAGTATTCTCTAGTAAAAGGGTAGGCAGTCTAAGTTGAGGTATATTTCAAGTTATATTTAGTTTATACAGAGGGAACCAACACATATACAAGTCACTGGGAAGATGCGTCTCAGAAGAAGATGATGAGCTTGTGCTTTCAAATGTCTTTTGCAAGGAAGCTCTGTAAATTCCAAATGCCTTGTCTAAGTAAAGAATAACTTGAACAATTCTTGACTCAAGTACAATGATGCCGAAGGACTTGTGTCTCACTTCTCATATAGATTTCACAGTAATAAAAGAAGAAAACACCTTGAAGTAGTAAAGTCTAAATGAAAAAATACAAATAATAATTTTCTTCACAATTCCATTTTAATCTCCTTTATTCACTGTTCTAGTGTTATTGTTTAATTATTTATGTTTCTGACCCTACTTTCAATACCTGCAAATAAGAACAGCTAATCCATGCAATACTTCTGAGATCCTAATTCATATTTTAATTCAGGTCTTTTGAATCAAGCTATACTCCGTACTCTTATAGCTCTGGAAAACTATCAATAAGTAAACTTCATCCATATTTAAGTATTGACCTGAAACCGTTTAAATATTTCCAATCTTACCTCTCCCAGTACACTGTACACATTTATACATAGTTTTGACTGTTGTTGAAAAATTAATTACGATGAAGCTACCAATCTGAACTTTTACTTAAGCATTGTGCTAAAATTTGAACTCTCACAGTGTAGAAGTCACATGATTCCACTGAAGTCACAGTGCCTTTGAAACCACTTATGTCTAGTGGCTAGCACTCAATTTTTCTAATGTATGAGTGGTGTTTGGAGGTTATTCCCTATTTTGTCCAAAGCCTTTAAGTTTGGATTATAGTGACACTGGCACTTCAGTCACAGGTTCTTAAATCCGTCATATTTCATATAATCTTTAGGGTTATATGAATGGACAGTGAGGTTCTGTGGAACCTGCTCCAGGTGAACCTGCTTTAGCAGGGACTTGGACTAGATAATCTCCAGAGGTCCCTTCCAACCCTGACCATTCTGTGATTCTGTGATTTTAGGATTATATTTGACAATCAGAATTTAACATTGAATTACAGAATTACCGAGGATAATAACAACTGTCTATACCACCATTACACCTGTAGAATTCAATGCTATACAGTCATACCTTTCCAGATTAAAGCTTTTTTCTTGTTTTCATTTTTGTAAGGCAGCACTGAATGTGACTGAAGAAATTAAGGTATATTCTCAAAAGTTTTCTTCCTTGTATTTTTATTTAGAAACAAGGATGGGAATTACAGATTGTCAAGTAAAGAATTACTAACCTAATATTGTGCTGTATCATGTCATTGAGTTAATGTTGGATTATGTGGTATGATAACACATTGATTAGAATGCCATTTGGCATGATAGTGCCACACGAGTTTGTTGATTCTGATTGTCATTAAAAAAGCTCTACTGCTTCCAAGCTTAAGTAAAATTGTTCCGAAGACCTGCAATGAACGGAAAATACTTTTAAATATATTTCAAGACCTATCAACAATTTATGAAAATCTTCACCTTCTTTTATTTATAATTTGGAACAAAATACAACTCAATGTTCTTTTTTACAGTAAAGTGTTACATTCTTGGAATCATTCAAGATGGAAAGGACCTCAGGAGATCTATTGTCCATCTGCCTGCTCAAATCAGGGTCTATGTTTGAATTCAGAAAAGGTTGGTCAGTGCTTTGTCCAGTCAGGTCCTGAAAACTCTCAAAAAACAAAAAAAGTCACAGTCTCTCTGGGCAGCCTGTCCCACTGCTTAATTAGTCTAATGAGGAAACATTCTATTTCAATGCATGACTCTTGCCTCTTGCTCTGACTCTAGCTCCTGGATCATCTCTGTGTAGGTGCTGGGAGACTGCTTTTTAGTCTGTTCCTCCTCCAAGGTGAACAAGCCTCAGCTCAACAGCCTCTGCTTACAGGGCAGGTGCTCCAGCCACTGACCATACTGGATGCCCCTGCCAAACCTGTTCTAGTTTATTGATGTCTTTCCTTTATTAGGAAAGTCTAATAAAGTGCAGTCTAACAAGTGCTGAGTAGAGAGGGACAATTACCAGCCCCAAACACAGGCCATTCTTCTGTTCACACAGTCAGTGCACTGCTGGCCCCTTGTTACTGTCCAGGTGCATTGCTGGCCCTTACTCAGCTTGATGCTCACCAGGGCTTCCAAGCCATTTCCAAAGAGTTGCTCACTGGATGAACCATCTCCAGCCTGTGTCACTGACAGGGGCTCTGCCTTTCCAAGGCTAGATCTGTATCATCACTGAATTTCATCAGTTTCTAGCTGGCCCATTCCTGCACCCTACCCAGGTCTCTCTGAATGGCAACCCGTCTTCAAGTGTGTTCACTTCCTCAAGGCTCATGTTCACAAACTTGGTAACAGTGCACTATGCTGGTCCCATGACAGAACTCTGCAGTAGTCCACTTGCAACCAGACTCGAGGTAGAGGTCAAATCATTAACCATTACCACCCCTTACACCCAATGATCAAGCCAGTTTTCCCTTCATCTAGTTGGCCATCCAAGTACACCACAACATCAATTAAGGATATTGTGGCAGACTGTGTTGAAAGTCTTGTTAAAGTCAAAGTAGACCGCCTCTGCTCTTCTCCCGTCATCCACAAATCCAGTCACTTCATTACAGAAGGAAATGAAGTTGTTCAGGCATGATTTACCTCTGGTACCTCCAGGCTAACTTTTCCTAGATGTTCTCTTCCCCTTCATGTACAGAAATGTGCTCCAAATGGGCTTGCTCCATAATTTTTCCAGAGACTTAAGCAAAGCTGACCACCCTGGATTTCTTTGGATCGTTCTTTTGGTGTTTTTAAAGATGAGTGAAATATTTGTCTTTCTGTAGGTGTCAGAAACATTTTCCAATGTCCATGATATTTAAAAGATGATAGGAAGCAACTTTGAAAGGACATCAGACAATTATGTTGGCATCTTCAAATGCAAATCTAGTTCCATGGACTAGACCCCTGAATTCCTTCCACTCAATGCTGGGAGCTTCTCTCCTGCTTGAACCCTGTCTTTAGGCACAAAGACCTGGGAGACCTTGCTGATGAAAACTAAGGCAAAGAAGATATTGAGTATTTGTACCTTACCTGCAGTCATTTTCACTTAAATCAATCAGCCTCTTCAGCACTGGGTCCACATTTTCATTGGTTATTCTTTTACTGCTAGTGTAATGATAGGAGCTTTTCTTATTGCCCTTGATATCCCTTGCATGTCTCAATTCAAAAGGAGTCCTAATAACATTCCTGCATATGTGGGAAACAGTTCTACAATCTTCCTTTGCCACTAGTTCTTACTTCCAGCTCCTTTGTAAATTTATTTGGTATTTGAGCTCAGTCATGCATTTAGCCAAGCTGGTCTCCTTAGTCACCTATACATTTGCTTGAGTATCATGGTTGCTACAGTCAAAGTTGCCATTGATTATCTGATCCCCAACTGGTTCTTTCTTGTTTGAAGTAGCAAATCCAGGAGATCCACTGCCATCCTGACTAATTCAGCTTCTGTGATAAGTAGTCGTTCCCAGCACACTCCAACATCCCCACCCCCCCACATCCTGTATTGCTTGTGTCCCAATGAGTTGCCCTTGCAGCAGATGTCAGGGAGATTAATGTCTCCTATAAACCAGGATGATACAGACTTCTTTGAGTTGCTTAAAAAGCAACTTTGTCCACTTCTTAATTTGAAAGGGTGGCTCATAAAAAAAGTTCACCACAAAGCTGCTGTTCCTGTTCTCTCTTCTGATTTTGACCTGCATGGCCTAGGCCAGCCTGCTCCTCATTCCATGGGGTAGTCTGGTATGCTCAAACTGCCTATTGGCATGAAAACCGTCCTCATACCATTCCCTTGCTGTCTTGCCTGGCGAGCTTGTGTTCATTCAATAACAGATCTACAACCACACAACTTACGAAGCCACCCCACAGTTAGTGCAGTGATGCTATAGCTCTGCAGCCTCACATGGAGCTCTTACACCTTCCATTTGTTTTGTGGTTTGTTTTTTTTTTTATCTATTTTGCCACAAAATATTTTTCATAATCTGAGTTGTGTAAATAAGTGTCTCAGTAAGTGCAAAACTATTAATATTTTCCTTATTCCAGAGACTTTATGTTCCATTATAATAAAGTTTTGTTTCCTGAATGCATAATTGCAGTTAATACTGTAGAGACCAGTTTTCACATTTACCATTACATACTGAAAAAGATAGTGAAATGAATAGAGGTTTGTACTAAAGTCTCTGGTGAATACAGACCAACATTTCTAATATTTTCAAGGACGCCTTGCTGCAAATAGTTCTGTTATCAGTGCAAGGCATTATGGAATTTATTCTAGTCACGCACAGAAATTGTGACTGTGCTGGGAATGCTCAGGACTAGGAATTTCAAGATGGACCTTTACAAGCGGGTAAAAACCCCCGGAAGGATCTCAGGTGCCTTATTGTCAAAGATTGAATATGTACAGTTACAACAGGAAAGATGTTGATTATTCCTAAATGAACAGTGGTAAAGCATATTAATTATCTTGTCAGTTATTTCCTGAGCTTAGTTCTCTGTCTCTCACATGGAACTAATTTCATCTTTTTCAGAATTGTGGTGATTAGCTACATATCCATCAATCTGATTGCCAGGCAATTGGCTGTTTCCTTCTGAGTTCAAAGGTAAATTTTCTAGACTGGTTAAAAATAAGTAATTAGGAGTAGTTAACATGTCCGTGCTGGTATATAAGTACTTTTTAAGGACATTTTAACTCTAAATGGATAGAGCTGTCCTAGAATGGGTATGTCACCTACTGTAAAGTCTTTCAGGCAGGACTCTGGCAGGTTCTCTATGCACTGCTTCCAACAGCTTCCTGGAAGGTGACCTTCATGTACTTACTTGGCAGGTGTTTCTACATATGCAGGAGAATAGGAATGGCCTGCACCCTCTTTTAAGATTAAAATATTTGAAACTTGCTTCATGTAAAAGCAATCCTCCCTGCCTTCAATGGAGTAAACTATTGTTAAGGCCACAGTTACTCTGAGAAGTGTAAGCACCATTTACATTAGCTAATTTGCCCCTCCTCCCTGGTATGCTTATAAAAATATATGTTTATAAAAACATAAGCTTAATTACATTTTTTCTTCTAAATTTACAGTTATATGATCTCTTTACCTCTTTTTATATCACCATTCTATTAAGTGTAAATAAATCCCACTGCCCCTTATAAACTCCATTTTTTTATTAAGCCCAAAAGCTCTTTATAGCTCATTTTATACAACATCCTTGTAAAGGCCTCATGCTACAGAAGATTCCAGCTTGAAAGAAATCAATGTCACTCTTTAATCAATTGCAAGGATCACTTCTAAGTCCCCTAAGACTTGATTTTCTTGTCCCTACAATTGCTTGGACTAAATATTCTGTTTCCACAATACTGCTAGCTCTTATTGCCTCAAGGAGTGAGGGAGACTGAAGCAGAGAAATCAAACTAATGTCTCTGATGTGTCAGTGCACAGCATACTGCCATTAGGATATCAAGCCAGCATGATTTATTAACAATTTTAATTAATTTTCTGAGTCATTTCCTAAGGGCTCAATTCTGTAATCTTATTACTATGAGCCTAACATGCTATAGTAAGACTATGCTTTCTAATCTTTCTTTTGTTGTTAAATACAATCTCTGCTTTCATTAGGAAACTCTTGAAATGAAGCAGTTTGCTCTTTTGCACGGTGAAATTTTTCTGTGTATGTTCATTAGAAATTAGTACTAGAAATTATGTACTAGAGTGCATTAGTTCTTAATACAGAACTTATCCCCTACTTTTCTCCTTTATTCTTTTACTATAAAATCATGCTAGAAGTGATTGAGTTCCCTACTTAAAAGTAAGGAAGCCAGATCTCTAGTATTCTAGATATGGACTAATCTTACAACCATTTTATTTAATCCCAATTAGTTCAGTGAAATCTGGATTTTTTCAACCCGTTATAAGTAAATAAACTGTGCTCATGAAGGTATGTGTAGATCGTGAACCACAGAACAGTGTGCTTTTACCATTTGCTTATTAGCTTTTGCTTTAAAGAAGGAAAATATTTAGTAACTCATTTGCTGAGAGCTAAGTACTTTTTGATTATCAGTATTTTCCCCCTAGGATTTGCATAATTTTGCAATGATATGGATTAAGTTATATTTATCACATCTACCTGTCCATAAGCAGTCTTTAATTGCTGTAAATTTACATTATTCTGAAGGTTCACTGACCTGACACATAAAATAAAATGTGATATTTTAATTACCAGGGTATTTTATATGCCATGTTTCTTTTAAAGGTTGTGGGTTTTTTAACATCACAAATGTGTGATATCACACATTTTATATGACATAAATATTCTAAATATTCTCTAAATATTTTACATGTGTTACTTAAAAGTTTGATTCCCCCAGCATTGTCAAGTACAAGTGTCATGTCTGTTACAGAAATGGAAATTTGGGCCATGAAATTTTATATAGGGGCAATAAACATAGTTTTAACATAGAAAAGTAAGAGAATCAAGGCTTAGATCATGTAGGAAAGCAGGTATGTTTCTTACAACAGACAGAGGTATATGCCTTTATAGTGGGCCAGTGCATTCAGAAAGAGCTATAAAATTTTTATATAATGATCAATAACATTCCAATGCCCTCCAGAGTGCCCTAAAAATAAAAGATAAGGACAGAGTGAAGAAAGTTTGTGGGTCCCATAAACTTTAAGTCAGTTACATGGTGGGATAAAAAGAAATTCAGCTGTCACGTGTGTCTTTGAATCTTTCTGCCACTGTTTATCAGTTACAACTTTTCCAATATTTTTCTGTTCCTACACACAGAAAAACTCGTTGACCATAAACCAGAAATCATTCAAGACTCTGAAGTATGTAAAATTTCAGTGCGAAAATAAGATGAGTTAGGACATCATGTTTTCATGTGCCAAAACTATATCAAGCTTAGTGCATGTGATCCAGGGTAACCACTGTAGAAAGTTTTGATTCTTTTTGTTTTGTTTTGTTTTGTTATTAACAGTGTTATCAAAATTGACTATGATATTTTAAAGAGACTGATTCTCTCATTCACAAAAGCTATTCTTATACCTTTCTCTCCTTCATACATACATTTAGGTTACTCACAATGTGCAGACAAAGAGGTGAAGTATAGTGCTTTTGTGAATATCAGAACAGTATTCAGCATGCTAATGGAATAAGTAAGCATTTTGATAATATAAAAACGGTTACAAGAGTTCTAGCAGTACAAGATGAAGAAAGAGCTTTAAAGAAAAATATTTTAAGCCACCTCATTATTATAGGGAAGGTGACATCTAACCTGTTTCTGCTCTGATAGTGATAAAATTGCAAAGCACGGAAATGAACAATAATGACATTTTCCAAACTGCTTCTTTGCATTGACAGAAAATGGGCATAATAAACCAAAAGACAATTGCATTAAAAGCCTGTGGTACTGTTTTGCAACATGTGCAACTTTAACAGTCATCAGTGTTAGCTTCTTATTCTATTAAAAGTCTGACACCATCAGTAGCTCAAAACAAAGAAGTGAGCTCATTCTGTCTCAGGTGAAAAGATTAACTACCTTTCCCCTCCTCTCCAAAATCCTAACAAAGTGGGAAATGAGAGAAATCTTGAAGAAGAGTCCTGAAGAAGTCTCCAAGTCCTGAAGGTGAGAGCTGTGAGGCCAAAAGCAAAAACGGGAATGAAGATAAAAGTAAGTTAAAGACTAAAAATGCATTAAGTTCCTCTCAGAATAGCAAGTAGTAGTGATTTATTTGAAATTGTTGGTCTGGATAGATGTAGACAAAGGCAGTATACTGCTTACAGAGGTTTAGCCAAATTATTAAACTTATTCCTAAACAAATTCCCCACTAGTAACACAAATTGCAATATTTTTTTCCAAAGTAGACGCCATACTGCTTGCAACTAGACCTTCCTCTCAAATCTCTAGTTTCTCATGTCCACAACACTTTTCTTTAGTTTAAGTGTTTTCAATGGATGAAACTGTGAGGCTGCAACAAATAACTGATTAACAATGAATTCACTGTATTTAAAAGCAAAGATTTTTAAAATAGTTGATATGTCACTGGCAAGAGACTTACCTGCAAAGATTTTATATATGACTGTAAACTCCCAAATGACCTTTGAAAATCAGCTTCTATTTTTCTGTTCTGTGGAGCTCTAAAACATAGCACAGTATCTCCAGCTTTTCTGTGAAAACAAGCAGCTGCACCTTACTCTCTTCCTTTAATTGTCATTAAAGATGAAATAATCTGTGGAAGTGAGTAGACTTGCACTGGGGCACAAGTGTTGTAGACGGAAGAAAAACTGGGCCAAGTTTTGTGTTTTGCATAGTGATCTGACATTTGAGAGTTGATATTTCTCACTTAAATACTTTCAGAAATGAAATTTCCATGGTGACTTTAATTACCACAACAAAGAGCAGAGCTGATCTGCAGGACAGTGAAGTGCAGTTAAGAACTATAAACAATTGGAGAGAGGTCAGTTTTCTGGACTCCAGGGACAGCACATTGCAAAGAAACCCTCTAAAAACACCATGGAAAATAGATTTCCTCTTCTGTAAGGGAATTTTATTTCAAGAAACATCTATTGATTATTCTTTTGATACATGAAAGTTAAAAAACATTAGCAGTGTACAATCTTCTGTGAAAAATGGAAAACTTCTTCAGAAAAAGTATGCTGAGCATTTTTGTATCTGCAGTGATAAAGATATTTTCATATCATTATAGTACACAGAGATAAATTATCTGAGAATGTCTTAACAAAGCTTAAAAAAAATTAAGCTTGTTTTTAAAAGAGTGACATTCCTCCTTAGTAATTTTGACTACTGTTCTGATTTTGAAGGGAAGAAGGGGGCAGTTGTTCCTGAGAAATGGCTGTCTGAGTTTGGTAACTAGCAAGGGTTTACTTCATTAACCAGTGGTAACATCTCCATGCTTTCAATTAACACTGGTTTTACCTAATCTAATATTAGTTAAGACACGATATGATCAGAAAACATCATTGCCAGCCAAGTGTTCCTCAAACACAAGTGATTTATCTCTCTGGCACCTCATTAAAATGCAAACTACATTAAAACTGATTTTCAGCACTTTCAGGCAGGAATGATTGTAATAATGTTAATTTGCAAATTTCCTTTTTATATATATATTCTGTATGCTGTGGTTGCCATGTTCAGCCCAAGGCTATTTGTATTGTGCAGACAGAAAATGAACAGTGAACATTTATTTCTCATATCTTTCTCAGGAACCTGAGGCGCATGAAGATATTTGTGCTGTAACAGGCATAGTCAATCTCCTTCACTCCCTTTAGTCGCTATATATCAACAGCAAACTCCCAGCTAGTCTTGCTGCAGCAATTAACCTGCCACGGCTTTCTGCTGTCAGGTTCAGTAATAATAAACTCCCCCCAGTGAGAGAGAGAGCTATAGATCCTCGCCCTGCAACTTCCACAGTGGGTGAATTATTCAGAATCAGCATGATTAAAGAGATGACACGGTATTAGTTAAAAAGACATACTTTTTTTCTTCCTGACTGAGGTTTAAACCTATTAAGGAATAACAGTGGAAGAAAATGGGTCTTTACCATCCATCCATAGGTCTTAGAAAAGGGATTTCTAGAAAAGTTGTTTGTAATGCCTATCATTTTGAAACTTTAAGGATAAAAATGTAATAGCAAAAGGTTTGGTAGTTAAATCATAAAGCATCTGTAAATCCAAGAACCAAATAACTCAGAGTGAAAAATAATCTGGGACACAGAAACAAAGGTATTAACTGGGAAAAAAACAGTGATGTTGAAACTGCTTTTTTGAAGTAAAAGATAACCTCATTATTCACAATTTGTAGCCAATGTTATTGTATAGAACATTTTAAAATGTGTGCTATGACAGACATATTGAGAAATATGAAGGGTCTCCCTTATTTATAATTTTCTCTTCTTTTAAAATTGAGGGGGAAAAGCAGCATTATTATAAACGCTGTAATATATTGCAAACAAATCAATTGTTCACATTCCCAAGTGCTAGGGCAGCAGCGTAATGTTATGCATGCATAGCATGTGAATTTACTGAAAGTAAGTCATGGAAAAATGAACTTAGCTTACACACTTCTAGTCCCATTAAAATTATAATTCATTTGCCAGTCTCAGTTTACTCAGCCACCCAGTAACACATTCTCAACCAAATTCTCCTAGTGATTCCCAAGCGAATGATTTCTCTAAAATGCAGGACCAAGCCTGCATGTTAGAAGTGATGTTAACGCAGTCAAATTCATATTCTATTACTATTAGTGCAATGTGAAGTTATATGCTTTGTCATGCTCGTCAAAATGAAATTGAATTAATCTGTTGAGAGAGAATAAAGAGAAATAAGAACCATTTTTGTTTGCTTGTTTGTTTGTTTATCCAGACCTTTAATACAGGTATGAATGCATAGGCATGCATTTCGTAATGTATTTTTCTTATCATTAGACTAGGCAAATGGTTAATGAGTGCAGGTAGACAAACCACATACAGAGAAAACTAAAATCTGCCCTGCAATACACTGGTCAAAGGGAATACAACCTTATAAATCACAGCAATGGTTAAATTTATTTGAAATGAAATAAACTTGAAATTCAGTGTAGGCGGAAGTATCCATTTACTCCTCTAAAAATACTTGGTGAATTACTTTTACAAATAGATACAAATGAACTGCCATTTGTCATAGAAAGGAGGACAAATTTCACAGTGCAGCATTCTGTACTGTGCTGAGTGTATGAAGTGATGTTCTAAATTCTGTGTTCTGTCTTTGCATCCTATGTGATCATTCAGGGAACTCATCTGAATCAGCCTTTTAAAGCATAGAAGTCTACATAAAGAATAAATAATTAAAATAGAATTATAAGCTGTATTTTCAGTTTACAAAAGGTGAAATTAGAGCAAATATCATGGATTCTGTAGAACAACTTCAAATCCAAAATGTAATATTACCAACCTGTTCTAAATTTTTCATCGTAGTTCACATTTGGGATTCCATTCTTTCACATTTAAGTTAACCAGTACTGAAATGGGATCTCAAATGCTTAACTCTTATACACCTTATATTACCACTGGAAATATTTGCAGTGTTTTTTATTAGTGTCATGATTTAACCCCAGCTGGCAGCCAAGCATCACACACCACTTGCTCACTCCCTCCCAGCGGGATGAGGGAGAGAATCGGGAGAATAAAAGTGAGAAACTCATGAGTCCAGATAAAAATAGTTTAATAAGTGAAGCAAAAGCTGCACACACAAGCAAAGCAAAACAAGGAATTCATTCACCACTTCCCATCGCCAGGCAGGTGTTCAGCCATTTCCAGGAAAGCCGGGCTCCATCATGCATAATGGTTACTCAGGAAGACAAACACCACCACTCCAAATGCTCCCCCCTCCCCTTCCTTCTTCTTCTACCAGCTTTATATACTGAGCTTGATGTTCTGTGATATGGTATACCCCTTTGGCTGGTTTGAGGAAGCTGTACTGGTTATGCTTCTTCCCAGCTTCTTGTGTACCTGCTCATGGGCAGAGCATGGGAAACCTGAAAAATCCTTGATTAAAGTAAGTGTTAATTAGTAACAACAAAAACATCAGTGTGTTATCAACATTATTCTCATATTAAATCTAAAAGACAGCACTGTACCAGCTACTAAGAAAACAATTAACACTATCCCAGCCAAAACTAGGAAAATTAGGGAAAATCTGGGTTTCTCTGTTTTGCTACACTGGCCTGTATGGTAGGTTTGACATGTTACATTTGAGACTTGAGACACTACAAATGTCATTAAGACTGTGTGTTCACAGGATCAAAGCCTCTGATGGATTACTTTTCAAGAAACTGAGCATCACTAAACTTTCAAAACTGAACACCAAAGGCTAGGCTATCAAATAATGAAAGCATTAGTATTAAAAAACAATTTCAAAAAAAGACTATGACCATATTTTACCACCATATTTTAGATGACCAGGTGATGATAATTTAGAAATTTTTCTCTGTTTTCTAAACTCTGTATTCATTAGACAGAGACAGGGATTTTAAAGAGCACAATTCTTCCTACATGAGTAAAGCATGAGTTCTAGCATGGGATGAGTTATTTCTGGGATGTTGTATGCCTTTCCTTTATTACTGCCTACAAAGAGTGCCCAGGCAACTAGCACAGACTAGATATTTAATTTTAGAAGGTGAAATCTTGACATGCAACATAAAAGCACATATTTCCTGTGACTTTCAAGTTTGTCCAGCTTTGAGAAGGACGTCAGAGTAGATGATATCTGGAGATCCTGTCACATCTAATTGTTCCTATGATTCTAAGTTTTTTGTTTCCAAGTCACTTAGATTGCATTAACAATCTTAACTAGGCTTTACATTGCATAAGTCAGTTATATGAATTACATCAATAAAATTAATTATTTGTTAGTAGAAAACTGGATCCTCTAACCCTGTCTTCTTCAGTAATGATATTGCTAGAGGGCTTTTTGGGGGTTTTTTCCATGTGTTTGGTGAAATTACTTTTGAATTTATTTTCTTAATTATTAGGTTGGATTCCCTTGTATTATACATACGTGCTTTAAGCTTCTCTTGCTCTCTGTAAATTCAGTGTTTTTTGCTTTTTTTTCTTTTTCTATTTCAGAGATAGAGTCATGATCTAAACAAATAGTAGCTTGAGTGTATTTCACCCAACAGTGCCAGCCAAAGGGAACACAAATACACAGTTGGGAGATGGCAAAAAAAAAGTATGTAAGTTTTCCAACAAATTCTAAACTATTAGTGCTCTTTATTCAACAGTTTGATAAATGCATATACCTACAAAAAAACCCACCATTCTTCATCCCTAAACCTTAGAATCCCCCTTACTCTGAAGGTTCTTATATCCTCAAAGGATTTGCTGTTTCTCCTGCAATTTATGGTATCTTAAGGCCTTAAACTACAAAGTCCTTCCAACATAGTTTGTTTTTCCTAGACTGTTTAGGTCCTGCAGCTGGTTAGTCCTCTCTGATCCTGAGAATGTTGTCTTTAGTCCTTTATTCCTGCACAAAAATATCTCTTGCTGCCTCTCTGAACCTTCCTCAGATTATATTCCCTTCTATCAACCTTCTACTTAGTTTTTTCATGCTACTCTTGAATTTTTTGCCTTCTCCGTATTCCAGAACTGTCTAAAGAGAAAACCGGTTCTCCATAGTATAACTTCTATTTAATGAAAAATAGAAGTGTTAACATTAACAGCCTCTTTCCTCTGTAGTTTTCTATGACTATCCTAACAGCCTTGTGTACAAAAGCATACAAACTGTGTAGAGCCATCTCTGCCACAACAGATTTTGTTTCATTTCATGGTAGAAATTTTCTAATAGCTACCAGATCTCATAAACTTAGATAGGTGCCCAAGTCTTCATACTTCTCAGTGGTGAAAAATATAGTTATGTAAAATATATGGCAAATATTATCATGTACCATGCAAAATTTTATTATTCCTATCCCATTAAAACTACATAGAAAAAAAAATTGTTTTCTTCTAACACAGCCTCAATGTCTCAGCAAGTTGAAATTCCTCAGTGTACAGGTAGGCTGACAAACCCAGAATGCTCCACTCTGGAAAAGATTGGTTTTGAATTCCTGTGAAAAAATTTTTTTCTATAGAGCAAGTGTCAAAGTGTATCTGGAGCTATCTGGCTGGTGCCGTGTGACAGATAAATGCTTCATTTCATCCTGTGACATAGATTAGATTCTGAGATTTTTCATCTATCCAAGCTACAAGTTGGATTCTTGTCTTTCCCAACTATATAAAATATGAGATGCAGTTTTGGACCTACTAATGTGTTCCCTTCGGAAATGCAGAAGAGTGGTCACCCTATATTATGATATGACTAATTTTTTTCTGGAAAAGGTATCTCAGAATTAACAGTCAAAATTGATGCTTGGTATTTCTTGAACTGGGACCTAATGAAACAAAATGCACTGCTTTGTTTTTCTGTAAACAAAGCGTTGTATTACTTCTTGGCCATTGCTGAAATCAAATGAACAGTTATGACTTTTATTTTTTGAGGGTGGGAAGACATTTTCTTTACTTTGAAACATCCTAACAGAAGGAGGATAAAGGTCCTCCAATTCTAAATGCAATAAATAATGCTATTATTTTAAAGTATCAATGCTTTTTTATTATAAGATTGTGTTTTGGAGTTCTTCATTCTTCCCTTTAACACATACTGTATGCTTACTGACATAAATTTCAAAAACGTTGTTCTCTTAACCATTTTACAATTTCCCATGGTGTGTATTGTTTGAGGTTTTTTAAAGTAACTTTGAATTTATTTAACAGATGTAGTCTTCACACTCCTTTCAAGCTTATTATCATACCTCTCTCTATTCAACAGTACCAACACCATCCCACTCATCACAATCCCACCTGAGTCAAAGGCAACTTGTTTCTTGTTGTTGGAAGCTTTGAATGAATAATTCATCTGGAAGGGCCTTCTATGTTGTACATTTACAGAAGACAGAGCAATTCTTTTGTCAATCACAGTGGCTCTGTCAGTACTCAGTTCCATACAGTATGTGCTCCAACTGTACAGGGGATGACAAGCATCTGAGATTACCAACTGTGCTAATCCTGGCCATCCTTTTAGCTTCTGTTTGACAGAACATTCAAATTCAAGTCTTATTCTAGCACTGCATTGAGAAACCAGTGTCAAATTTTCCTATTTTTTCCCACTGATACAGTTTGGTTGAAAGTTCTTACATATATTGCAACCAAACTGGCACAAGCCATACTTGTCTCCAGAGAGTTACATTTAATTCTGGGTCCTGAACTCCCAGTTTTGTCATGTCTAGTCAGACGGGGTCTGGGCCTCAAGTTGGCTCAGTATGAAGCCAAAGCTCCAACTGATAGTGTAGAAATCTTCATACATGGAACCCTCTAGGCCTAAACATATCCCTGTTGACACAAGTTATGCTCAAGTGTAGTCCCTTGGAGGATGGACTCCCTGTAATTTCTCTGGAGACTAATCTTTATAAAACTATTTTTTATTAATTGGTCATGCAGTACAGCTGGATGCATAAAGGAATTGGAAGAGAAGCTGAAGATCTTCTTTCACTCTGAAACACACAAAAATGGGGACAGATAAGATGCAGCACTTCAGAGATGGAGATTAACGTATCATTAGACTCTGAAAGTAGAGATTTAAAAAATACATTATTTTCGCTCTTGTTTTAAATTTTTTGCATTTTATTCTTAAACTAAGTTCTGATAATATGACAAGTGTATGGTTAATACACCAAGGAAAATTTGAGTGACTGGTATTAAGTAGCTATGACTTCCTGTTCCCAACTACTGCAGGTACTTAAATACATCAGCAAGTAGTGCAGCATTATAGCAGTAGCTCTCTACAGCAAAGACCCAACATCTACACCATAGATGTTATTCAGGGAATAGCTTCAGAGTAACTATAGCCTCATTCAGTGAGATGAACAGTCAATAGCACTTGAGGCATATTTGGTGTGCTTCTGATTTGGCTTTGTAGAAAAGTAACACAGCTCACATAGTTCAAGACTGAAACAAAGTCAGTCAAAAGATTAGATATGTTTTAAAAACATGGTCATGTTCCGAACTAAAATCTTAATGTACAACACAAAGCTACCAGATCTGAGAACATGAGCCTTAAAAGAAGATGCAGGTTTAGAGGTAAAGAACAGATCTAAGACCTTTAAAGATTAAGGAGGATGGAGAAACTGCCAACCATTTCCCCTCCTCCTCCACTCTGATATTTATGAATTTGTAACATAAGATTAATAGCTATGGAATTATTGCTTACCTCTACAGGAGGTTACATGTCAGCCTCTGGAAACAAATAAATCCTCCAAATAAAGACATATATCATTGTGTGTGTACGTGTAATAATAATAATGACTAATTCCATTCCTTAAAGAAATTGCATTTCTAGCACATATTCTTAACAACTAGATGTCTTTTAGACATAGTGGTGAAATGTGCTGCAAAACTTCCATTTAGAAGGCTACTGTTGAGTATGATCATATTTAGTTTGCCAATTAAAGTTGTTTTTCCCCTTTAGAACAGGAATTAGAAATGGCTTATTGTAAGAATCTTTTCTGAGACAGGTTCCTATATCCAGCCTGTTATCTATGAAAGTTTCCCTCCTAACAAAGATTTGTTGTTTGTAAACAGAGAGGGACTTGTGGGTGGAATGGGGATTGGTGGCTGTCTTGGTCACAGTGACCATGAAGCATATGGGTTTCAAACCAATGATGATAGAAGAAAACCTGCCAGCAAAACTTCAACTCTAGACATAGGGAAAGCAGGCTTTAGGCTGCTGAAGAAGATAATTAGTACCTGGGAATCTCCTTCTGAAGGTATTGGGGTCCTTGAATGCTGGTCACTTTTTGAAAACCATCTCTTAAGAACACAGGAGCAGACAAATCCAAAGTGTCAGAAGTCAAGCAAGCAGGGGAGAAGGCCAGCTTGGCTGAGCCAGGATCATCTAGAAATTAGGCAGAAAAGGGAAGTGTACAGACACTGGAAGCAAGGCTAGGCAATGTGGAAGGATTACAGAGGTGCTGTTTGCTGCTTCAGGGAGAAAATTCATGCAGCCAAAGCTGGATTAGAGTTCAAGCTGGCCAGCACTGTGAAGGACAACAAAAAGGACTCTTTGAAATATGTTAATGGCAAAAGTCTCCTGTGAGGTTCCTCAGGGCTCAATTTTAGGGCCAATGCTCTTTTAGGAATGATCTGGATGCAGAAATCAAATGTACATTGAGTAAGGCTGCCAATGATACTAAACTAGGAGGATCTGTGGACTCCCTCGAGAGTGAAGAGGCCTTACAGAGGGATCTGGATAGAACAGAGAGCTGGGCAATCACCAATCATATGAAATTTAAGAAGAGAAAATGCAGGATTCTCCACCTGGAACAAGGTAATCCTGGTTATATGTACAAATTAGGACACAGGAGGCTGGAGACCAGCCCTGTGAAGGAGATGGGGGTTTGGGATGATGACAAGTTGAATATGAGTCAACAGTGTGCCCTGGCAATGGAAAGGGCCAACCATGTCCTGGGGTGCATCAAACACAGCGTAGCCAGCTGTTTGAGGGAGGTGGTTGTCCCATTCTACACTACATTGGTACAACCCCATCTCAAGTACTGTGTGCAGCTGTGGGCTCCTCGATATAAGAAGGACATCAAACTATTAGTGTGTCCAGAGGAAGGTGATCAAGATTGTGAAAGTCCTTGAAAGCAAAAATTACAAGGAGTGGCTGAGGTCACTTGGTTTGTTCAGCTTGGAGAAGGCTGAGAGGTGACCTCATGGCAGTCTACAACCTTAATTGGGGCAGCAGAGGGAGAGGTGCTGATCTCCTCTCTGTGATGATCACCAATAGGGCGTGAAGTAATGAAATGAAACTCTGTTAAGGGAGGTTCAGCTTGCACGTTAGGAAATGGTTCCTCACTTAAAGGGTGGCTGGTCAATGGAACAGGCTCCCTAGGGAAGTGGTCATGGCATCAAACCTCCAAACCTGTCAGAGTTTGAGGAGTGTCTAGAAGATGTTCTTAGTCATATGGTTTAATTTTAGGTGGCCCTGCAAGGAGCCGGAAGTTAGACTTGATAATCCATGTGGCTCCCTTACAACTTTAGGTATTTTATGATTCTGTGATCAGTAAATTGTTCAGTGTGTTTAGTCCATAATCCCTCTCCTTTGGTGCTAGCTGTGAACAGTCATTTTAGTTATCTTAACCTTTCCCTATATACAGTTTTATGGCTAAATCATGGTCTCCCAGTCCTGGAAGGCGCATTCAACTGCACCTTGAAGAATGTCTTAACTAGCATAATAGAAGGCAGTGAAAGCAAGTGTCCTGGTTTCAGCTGGGATGGAGTTAATTTTCTTCTCAGTAGCTGGTGCAGTGCTGTGTTTTGGCTTTGATGTGAGAACCATGTTGGTGGCACACTGATGGTTTTAGTTGTTGCTGGGTAATGCTTTTACCAAGTCAAGGATTTTTTGGTTTCTCAGGCCCTGCCAGTGAGAGGCCTGGAGGGACACAAGACATTGTGTGTGGACACAGCCAGGACAGGTGACCCAAACCAGCCAAAGAGGTATTCCATACCATGGGACGTCATGCTTGGTATAGAAACTTGGGGTGTTGGCTGTGGCCTGGGGATCATTTCTCAGAGACTCCCTGGGCATCGGTCAGTGGGTGGTGAGTGGTTGTACTGTGCATCACATGCTTTCTCTATTTTCCTTTCCCCCATCTTTCCATTATAACTGTTATCATTATTATTATTATTGTTATTATTACTATTATTATTGTTATTATTATTGTTCTTTCCTTTTTATTTTGTTTAAATTTTCAAATTGTTCTTACCTCAACCCTCAAGTTTTACATTCCTTTCCGATTCTCCTCCTGGCCCCTCCGGGTAGGGGGGAGTGAGCAAGCAGCTGCGTGGGACTTGGTTGCCAGCAGGGGTTAAACGACAACAGCAAGTCAGCTACACAACTCAGAAAGTCATAGCAATCTTCCCTTGAAGCACTTAGGTATCACATACAAAGAAGAACTCCACACTTTCTATCAGCAACATTGAAAACAGTGTAGGGCCTACACACATTCACTCTAATGAGAACCACAGACAGACGAAATATCTGTGAGTTTGGGGTGTATATTTTCTCCAAAATAGCCACTATTACTTTCAATTGCAGTAATAATATTATTATCTTCTTTTAAAAAAAGATCTTGAAAGGTTTTGAGGATTTTGAACATTACCTGCAAAACAAAAGCCGTTTATTTTGGAGTGACATATATGCAATGCCTCCAAAGGGAATATTCAAATAAATAGTACATATTGGCATACACAACTCCTCACAGGCTCTTGATTCATGGAAACACTTCCTGTCCACCCTTTCCACCACTGCCTGTGCTTAAATCCTGTAATTTTCTACATATTAAATGTAGTAAATAAATAAATAATAATAAATATAAATAAGTGCTTATGTATTCTGAATGGATGCTTATTAAAACATGGCTAGTAGTTCCATTAAAATCTTGTCCCTGTTTCCATGGGGCTTATTTCCAAGAATAGTCACATCAGTATTAATGAGATTATATGTACAATTAAACATTTCTTTATATTAATAAAGGGTATCAGCTATTAGATTATTGATTTTTCTAAATTCTGGTGAACTCTCAATGTAACTAGAGTTGAATTGTAAAGTGTATTTCCCTAACGCAAGACTTGCTGAAACTTCTCAAGCTCTTTCATCTAAAAACAGCTCAGAAATTTTATGATAAAAATAGGCCAGTCCTTTTTCCAGTCTCCTATGTGTCACATTATTTCTCAAACCCAAGTCATTTGAAAAAAATAACCAGCAAATTTCTTCCAGTCCAATGATCCTGGACTGGAAATGGCAGGGCAGAAGTGTTGCACGAGATCACGCAAAATTGAGCACCTGAACCTGAGTTATACACCTCAAAAAAGGAATATCCTGCACAATGGATTCTTGATTTCCTGGCAATATTCTGTTCTGCTTATATACACTTCATCAACTTTAAAATTCTAAATTTATACAAAATTTTCATGAGAATTTGCTTAAGTTAGTATATCCTACATTTAGGATAGATTTTGATGTAGTTGGGTGTTTCTGGTGAAAAATAGCTCTATTGATAAATTTGCTACTTTTTTCCCAAGCAAGAGAGAAGGCTGGTGGCAAAGCAAAATAAATTTTGTGAAACTTACTCTTGAGAACTCTCTGACTCAAATAATGTCATGTATCTTCTCCATTTTCATTCTGTATGTTAGCTAATTGCCTCCAAAAGTACCTCATTTCTTTTATGACTCAAAAAGGAATGGCCTGTCTTTTGTTTGCTCTTTTCCTTCCTTAATGTTATCTAAATAGGATGCTGCTAAATGGTTATTCAAAGAATATGATGTGGAAGTGGCTGAAATTATCTTTGACTACTTATTTTCTTCCACATGAATCCTTTCATCTATACAGAGGAGAAAAAAAGGCAGAACATTTGACTTGTGCCACAGCATTAAATACCTGCATTGTGATACATGTTCTCTTTATATTTTTACAGCTATTGTTTTATAAAGTCACCCCTGTTGTTAAAAATATTTTTCCTTCACAGGCATGTTTAGGTACAGTTACGTCTAAATGAAGAGGAAGTCAGAATACCCAGCTAATCATCTCAGTCATACTACTGTGGAGTTACTGCATAGCCTTGGGCCAGTCTCTAAACCTCCATGAACATTAATTTTATTCTCATTTCCTAAGAAGAATTACAGTAAAGAGCTTTACGATCAGATACTACAATGATTGATGCTAAAGAGAGAGTATAGATATAAAACAATTATGTTTGAACTTCAAAGTGACAGTTAATTGATGTATATTATCCATCAAGACATTATAATTATTTTAAAAACTGCTTATTCACTTTTCTCCCAAGTCCAAAACCAAGAAAAGAAACAAAAATGAAATACTATTTAGCCACAAATATGGCAATTTATCAACACATTTAAATAAGTGTTAATTTGTAAGCCTTTCTTCTGATGCTCAAGCCTAGAAAACTTTTTTCGAAAGTTTCTTTTTTTAACTGAGCTTGTGAATTATTTAAGATGAAAATGAGGCACAGGGCATGGCTCTGTTCAAAAGCAAAGCTTGCATGCCCAATTTTAAAAAACATTTTACAAAATGTATGAATCTCCTAAATTCTAATCTGTGGTAAAACTAATTTAAGTATATGGAAAAATACTTCTGGTATTGTTAAATCACAGTTTATTTTGCCTGAAATATTTGTAAATTCACAGACACTTTAACTGTTATAAACCAAATTAGTTTTTAAAATTATTAAGAATCTACTTCCCTTTCTATGAAGCTCAAACGTTCATTGTTTTATACAACATAATGTAATTCTGCTATTAAATCTTTGTTAAAATTATGCAGAATGGAGGATTACATTTATGCTAGACTTCAACAAAAAAAAAAATAATCTGGTGTCTTGAATTTTACAGGCAGTGCTTTTTTTCCTAGTACATTTGCAGGGAGAAGCTTGTAATTCTGGGATTATTATTTGTTCCTAGACAATATTGATGCCAATTTACTGACTTCTTACATTTACCTTCAAGACATTAGAAACAGTGTTTTAAAAGAGGGACATTACATTTAAAAGGTATTAAATGTTCATGATGCTGTAGAAGTTAGTGAAAAAATTTAATTGTGTTATTATATGTCTTTTTCAAATATATATAATTTGTGGTGTTTTTTAATGCTTTTTTGCTGTAAAGTAGCTGCAAAAGATGCTTACATTTAAATAAATGACCCTTAGAATTACTTGTGCATGGGTATTTTTTTCCACATTGTGACTGTAGCATTCATTATGAAAGGTGGTAGGTCAAGAGCACTAGAGAAACTCTAGTTATCTGTAGCATGGATATTATGCAAGTAATATAGTTTTATGATTTGTTGCACTGTTTTATCCACTATCCATCTTGCTTCAAAACCTAGCTGATAAGAAATAAATGTATTTAATATGGACAGTAATTAAGGTTCACTAATTATAAACACATAATAAAAAACCATTGAGAGGCCAGTGTAGACATGTCCCAACTGTTTTAAAGTCTGGTTAACATCACAGCCCCTTTACGTTGCCAAAAGTAAGTTGCTTCATATGAGGACTGTTTCATTATTAGTAAAATTAGAAAACACAGCTTCTGATCAAAACATAGAATAACAAATAAAAGGAGTGACTTGGAAGTAAATTTTTCTGAAACCATACCATGTGCACACGGATGTAATGAACATTGCCAACAGTTCAAAAAATGTTGTACCTTCCTACTGCTACAATACCTGACTCTCCAGGCAGGCTTTCAGCCTTTGTAAGAGTTTCCCTAGTGGAACAAATTTCACATGTGCCTTGCAGCTAGTAGAGGATTAATGAAACATGGGCTTACACTGTTATTTCTCTTCTGACTTGTTTTCAATGGCTAAAGTCATGTGCTCTCTGAAAGCAATGCACTGTAAGTTGGTTGTTTTTCTCTCAGTTTGCAATTCACATTTATCTGTGGCAATGTCATTAATAACAAACCTAATCACAACCGCTAAACAGTTTGATTAATTCAGAACGGTTGAATGATGATGGTTTTTTTCCTCAAATACCAGAATCAAATCTTATTCCTGCTTGTTCTGAGCCACAGATCTCCAACAGAAGAACGGAAATTGCTTTAAAGGCACTTTATTCCTCTAAAAAAGAACTATGCCAAAAGCCAATGCCACCACCAGTCTGAGAAGAGTCCATGGGCTTCACCAGGAAAGGTGAGAAGCTGAACTCAGAGTCAGCTGATTACCCCTGTTCTAAGCCTCCTTTTGTTAGAAAATTGCTTTGGACCATTATACAAGGCTAGTCATTTATGTCAGCCATGGGACTGTGATGGTCTGGCTTTAGCACCTGAGAAACCAACACAAAGAAGTTATAAGAAAGAGAGAATAAGTCAGTTTTGGGTGTAATGACTTAAAATATAGCTGAGCCATTAATGAGACTATAAATTAAATAAATGAAATTAAATCAGCCATTTATTGTTATGTTTGAAAGCTGCTGTCATTGACTCATTATATTCCTAAGATGCACATTTGGCTTATCTTTCTATCTTACAGTTTTTACAGATGTTCATCTGGAGATAAAAAGTCATATGTTCAGTGAAACATATTAATTTTCAAAATGAATGGCAATAAATGTATTTCATAGACTTTTCTCTGCTTTGAGAGTTACTTCAGAACACAGGATAATTCTAGGGAGAGTAGCACATTCCAGTGTACTTCAAGAAGATTTGAATAGTACAATGATTCATTTTTAAAACAACCATCTTTCTAAAATTCCAAGAATATTCTGAGGTCAAATATTATCCAGTACTAGATACAAGGTTTTCTGTTCCCTTCAGCAACAGTATTCTCATAATTAGAAAATGATCACACAAGGTATGGTCTCACATGAAGAAACAGTGGGTGAACTGGAATAAGGGACTCCTAATTCACTGCTCCTTTTCTGCCAGTGCTTAGCCCAACGGGTTATCCTCCACTTTCGCTCAGTTTCTCTACAGAAAGTGCAATATCCTAATATCAGATTGATAACAACAGTCAAATCTACATTTGCCCTAAGGAACTCTTCAGGTTTACTCTTTACACCTTCTGACTAGGAATGAAAGGGATACTAAGAAGTTATCTCCCAAAGTACAAGGCTTCTAAGGACACCTGACAAAAAAAATAATTATTTTCAAGGAGGAGAGGTTTATTCTGCCAAAAGCAGTATATACACAGATCCCAGCAAGGAATTCGGCTCATCTTATTCCCCACTCCAATCCCCCCCCCAAAATAAAAAATGTGCTCTGCAAATTATTTTGCTCTCCGTAATATCAAACGAAAAATTGAAAATCAGTTTTAATATAAAATTTGCTATTATGAGTTCAGAAAAAATACCTTTCTGTCACAGTCATCTGTATTTTTGCCACTTCTACAAAAGTTTAACAATATTGTTAATTAACTTTTGGGAGTTTTGTTTGTTTCCTAGAAGAAAAATGAGGTTCGTTAGACCAGTGATTGGTATCAGTAGTGCCAAAAGCCCTTAAATTCCTTAAAGCAAAAGATATATGTCATTGTTGTAGTCTTTCAAGAGTTACAGTGGATGAACTTGCCTCAAAACAATTGACACCACCTCCAAACGCAAGCTCTCCCTAGACATAAACCTACAGTCCAGCGGATGTACCTTACATTTCTTTTCCTGGCTTCTTTTCTGCTACTTCCTCCTCCTCCACTATTTTTTATTTTTCCTAGCATCACTGCTTTTACACCAAAACTTCTTGAACCTCTATCAGCTGTGTCAGAAGTACCTACCACTAGAAACTATAGAATAGTTTCAGTGCTGGAGAAGAGACAATAAGGTTAGCTGAGAAAGATGACCTAGTAGCTCTGCACTGAATGATCTACTTTAGGAGCAGAAATAATTGATGTAATTAGACCAGATAAATTTAAGAATTTAAGAGCCACACCTACTACTATGACACCAATTACACACTGTGTATGTATTTGTTTAAGAAAGTGAAATCATTTAATCGATTGCAGAGAAAACTCAGCACAACAAGGTCTCAGATCACGTACCATAGTAACAGGAAATACAAAAATGTTTGTAAATTAACTGGAAAAAAAGTATAACAATAAGAAGCACAGCAGAAATCGCAAACTCTGAAACCACACTGTTCCTCAGCATGTTACACCTTTGTGAGAATTACCTCACCTTAATTAAAATATACTTATGCAATTTCTCTAGAGACCCTGACACAGTTTCTAAAGACATTCACTGCGATTCATGCTAACCTAACTGGTCTGTAATTTCCTCATATGGCTCGAGGTTCTTTCCTTAATAATTGGATTATGCTGGCCAGTCTTCAGCCTTCAGGGATTTCTCCTGAACTAAATTAATTGGAACAACATACAATAAAGCTTTTCCAATTCCTTTCCTCACTTCTTTTAGCACTTTTCGAAGACCGGTATCTAGTCCTTAGGTCTAGATGAATTTAAGGTCTTAATCTGGTCAAATTCTTTGCAGAAACCATGCTCTGTATAATCTATATTGGTAATCTGAACTATGATGAATACTAGCATCCGAAAACATAATACAAAACATTTTTTTTTCTTTTTTTCCCCCTATAAAGGATTCTTCTAGGTGGAAAGTTTGTGGAATAAGCCCGTGAATAGGGAATAGTCTGGAGACTTTTCTACTATCGCAGAATTTCCAGCTGGGGGGTCTGCACCATCTACCCCAGTGGTGGCTGATGCCTCCACCCAGACAGAGCTGCTGAAGGGAGAGGCTGCATTGGGCTGCAGGACAAGCCCACACCTTTCTCCTGGGGCAGGGACAGGCAGCAGACCTGTCTGCAAAACTGTGCCCAGATGGAGGACCTCCTGCAGCAGGTGGCTGAGCTTCAGGAGGCAGTGAGAAGGCTGCGTAACATCAGAGAGGCTGAGAAGGAGTTAGACAGCTGGTTCCAAGCACGGTCTACAGTGCACCTACAGCTCACAGCCAAACAGTCAGCTCCCCAACCACCCCCCACCCCACCACTCCCACCCCAGCACACACAGGAGGGAGGGAGGCCAATAATGCAGAATGGAAGCTCACAACAGCAAGGACCTGCAGGAAGAAGAGACTTCCCCCAATGCCTGAGGTGCCGCTGTAGAATCACCACATCACTCTGCAAACTTGAAGAGAAAGGAGCCATAACATCAGGGGAAACACTGAAGCCTCAGTATGGCAGCCTGACCTGCCTGTTGTATAACAAGTGCAACTAAGAAAAGCTGATGGGTGACAATAATAGGTGACTCTGTTCTGGGAGGTATGGAGATACCCATTTGCCAACTTTGATGCACTTTTCAGAAAGGTGTGCTGCTTACCAGGGGCCCATGTCAGGGATGTCACTAAGTCACTACCAAGTCTTGTACAGTCCACTATTATGTGCTGCTGCTGTTTCATGTGGCCACCAGTGATGCAGACAGGAGCAGCCTGAGAAATATCGAGAAGGATTATAGGGCCTTGGGAGAGGTGGTAAGTGACTCTGGAGTACAGGTGATTTTTTCATCAGTCCTCCCAGGCAAAGGGAAGGGGTTTGAAAAAGCCAGTCAAATCTGGAGAACAAGCAGCTACAGGACAGCTGCCACAGTCAGGGGTTCAGCTACTTAGACCATGGGACCCATTTTGAGAACCCTGGTCTACTGGGGGCTGATGGGGACAGAGAAGGGGAAAAGAATCTTTGGTCATAGGCTTGTCAAGCTGGTGAAGCGGGCTTTAAATTAGTCAGGGGAGGGTAACCTCATTCCATCTGACTTCTACCAGTTTGATACCAGTTCCAGTAGGAGAAGTCCAGAGCCTGAAGACAACTCACAGGTCAGCAGGAGAGCACCTGAAGACCAGCACAAGGGAATTTCAACCACTCCAGCCAGTAAGTCAGCTTCAACAGGGGCCCAACTTAAATGTCTTTATGCAAACACATGTATCATGGGGAATAAAAAAGAGGAGTTAGAGATATGTGCATGCCTGCAGGGCTACAATCTGATTGATATCATGGAGATGTGGTGGGATAGATACTATGAGTGGACTGTTGGAATGGAAGTATACAGGCTCTTTAGGAAGGACAGGCAGGGGAGATGAGGAGGGGGTGTCACCCTCTTATGTCAGTGACCAGCTGGAGTGCATGGAGTTATGCCTGGGGGTGAACGAGGATCTGACTGAGAGATTATGGGTAAGGGTTAAAGGAAGGGCAGGGACAGGTGATATTATAGTGGGGGTCTGCTACAGGTAGCCTGACCAGAAAGACCAAGCAGATGAGGACCTCTACAGACAGATAGGAGCAGCTTCACATTCATAAGCCCTGGTCCTCGTGAGGAACTTCAATGACCCTGGTGTCTCTTAGAGGGACAAGGACAACAGAACAAAGCATAAGCAATTCAGGAGGTTCCTGGAATGTAACTCCCTTCTCAAGTGATACAGGAACCAGTGAGGAGAGGTGCTGTGCTGGATCTTGATTCTACCAGCAGGAAGAGGCTGATGAGGAATATGATGCTCTGGGCAGCCATAGATGCAGTGACCATGAAATGGTGAATTTCAAGGTCCTTAGAGCAGCCAGGATGGTGCACAGCAAGCCCACTGCCCTGGACTTCAGGAGAGCAGACTTTGTCCTCTTCAGGGATCTGCTTGTTGGAGTACCATAAGGGGACAGCGGCCCAAGAAAGCCTTCATGAATGAACAAAGAGCTCCTGGACAAACTCAAACACAAAAAGGAAGCCTACAGAGGGTGGAAGCAAGGACAGGCAGCCTGGGAAGTATACAGAGAAATTGTCCGAGCAGCCAGGGATCAGGTTAGGAAAGATAAAGTCCTGGTAGAATTAAATCTGATCAGGAACTTCAATGTTCTTTATGTATTCTATATGTACATTGGTGGTAAAAGGAAGACTAGGGAAAATGTGGGCCCTCTCCAGAAGGAAGGGAGAGACATGGTTACCCAGGATACAGAGAAAGCTGAGGTACTCAACAACTTTATTGCCTCAGTATTGACTGGCAAGTGCTGCAGCCACACCACCCAAGTCACAGAAGGCAAAAGCAGCAACTGGCAGAATGAACAACCTCCCACTGTAGAGGAAGATCAGGTTCGAGACCATCTAAGGAACTTGAAGGTGTACCAGTCCATGGGACCTGATGAGATGTATCTGTGCATCCGAGGGAACTCGTGGATGAAATGGCTAAGCCACTATCCATCATATTTGAAAAGTCATGGCAGTCTGGTGAAGCTCCCACTGACTGTAAAAGAGGAAACCTAACCCCCATTTTTGAAAATGAAAAAAAGGAAGACCTGGGGAACTACAAGCCAGTCAGTCTCACATTTGTTCCCAGCAAGATCATGGAGCAGATCCTCTTGGAAACTATACTAAGGCACATGGAAAATAAGGAGGTGATTGGTGACAGACAACATGGCTTCACTAAGGGAAAATCATACCTGACAAATCTGGCGGCCTTCTACAATGGGGTTACAGCACTGGTGGATGAGGGAAGAACAACTGGCGTTATCTACCTGGACTTGTGCAAAGCATTTGACACAGTCCCACATGACATCGTTGTCTCTAAATTGGAAGGACATGGATTTAACAGATGGACCACTCAGTGGATAAGGAATTGGCTGGATGGTTGCACTCAAAGAGTTGCAGGCAACAGCTCAATGTCCAAGTGGAGACCACTGACAAGTGGCACCCCTCAGGGGTCCGTACTGGGACCAGGGCTGTTCAACACCTTTGTCAGTGACATGGACAGTAAGATCAAGTGCACCCTCAGCAAGTTTACTGACAGCACCAATCTGAGTGGTGCAGTCAACATCCTGGAGGGAAGGGTTGCCATCCAGAGGGACTCTGACATGCTCAAGAAGTGGGCCCATGAGAAACTCATGAAGTTCAACAAGGCCAAGTGCAAAGTCCTGCAGGTGGCTCAGAGCAATCCCAAGCGCAAATATGGGCTGGGTGGACAATGGATTGACAGTAACCCTGAGGAGAAAGACTTGCAGGTGCTGGTGGACAAGAGGCTCAACATGGCCCAGCAACACGCACTTGCTGCTCAGAAAGCCAATTGTATCCTCAGATACATCAAAAGAATCATGACCAGCAAGTCAGGGAAAATGAATCTTCCCCCCTACTCTGCTCTCATGAGACCCCACCTGGTGTATTGCATTCAGCTCTGGAGCCCCCAACATAAGAAGGACGTGGACCTGTTGAAGCCAGTCCAGAAGAGAGCCATGAGGATGATCAGAGGGCTGGATCACCTCTCCCATGAAGAAAGGTTGACAGCTGAGGTTGTTCAGCCTACAGAAGGTAAAGAAGGCTCTAGGGACATCTTATAACAGCCTTCCAGCACCTAAAGGGGCATGCCTACCAGAGAGCTGGAGAGGAACATTTTACAAGGGTACATAGTGATAGGACAAGGGGGAATGGCTTTAAACAGAGAGTAGATTAATTTTAGTTATAATGAAGAAATACTTTACTGTGAGGGCGGTGAGATACTGGAACAAGGTCTCAGAGGAGCTGTGGATGCTGCATCCCTGGAAGTGTTCAACGTAGGCTGGATATGGCTTTGAGCAATCTGGTCTTGTGGAAGGTGACCCTGCCCATGGCCAGGGGGTGTAACTAGATGATCTTTAAGATACCTTACATCCCAAACAATTCTATGACTCCATAATAGCATTTATTCACAGAATTTTCTATTTGAAGTATCTCAGGGCACCTGAAAGACCTTCAAGACAGATTACAGCTGCACAGGATCTGGGGAATGCTTGCCTTGTGCCTGAGACTGGGAATGAACAGTTTTGAAACCTGCATGTGGCCTCTAACATGTAAGAAAAAATTTCTCACTCTGTGTATAAAGTTCTGACTCTTGACACAGCCATCAAAAAAGGGTTTGCCTGAGTAACAAGAAAATTGTTTCAGTTGTGCCTTTCCTAAACTTAGAATTAAAAAAAAAATAAATTAGTTTGAGCAAAGCAAACAATGTTAAGGTCCTAAATATGATGTAGTTAGTTAATTAAATATGACTTACAATTTTCTTATTGGGGAACAGTATTAGCTACATCTTCAACATGTCTGAAAGATTTATTTTGTCCTATGCCAGCAATTTGAGTAAAACCAAGGAAATCTGAAAACTTCTGTGGATTTTATCTTTCACAGACCTATGGATATTAACTGCAGTCAATCATTTCATTCCAATAATGTTATTTGCTCCCTTGAGATTAATTTATAATCAGGTGCTCTGGTTTCACTGATTTCTATTGAATCTCTTTGTAGTAGTGAAATCAGGGTCAGCATTAGAAATTGCCATATGTATTGAGTATACCTAGCAAATTGTTATTTAGTGTAGTCTGAATATTCAGAATATTTGACTTGGAATATTAGTTTTGAATGTCTGTCCCTTTCTGATGGAGTTTTGAGGAAATTTTGTGGCTATTAAAATACTGTCTGTTCCATTGTTAACAGTGTCAATTTATGCTACTGAGGTTTCTTGATGACTAGGTTTTCCTTTGATGTTAAAAATATAAGTCAAGGGTATTTGCCTCTTTAGAATTTTAGTAGAAGTCCATGACATGTTTATTTAGAAGGCTTCTGGTGGGTCCTGTAATACCAAGTGCATTACTCTTTTTCACTCACAGACCTCTCTCACCTTTTCCTATCCCCTTGGTTTATGAATAAATAATCCATGCATTCATATTTTCCACTTGTCAAACTCAGGCAGCAGTGAAAATAAGCAGCACAAATTGGCATATAATGCACCTTATTTCCATGTAGAAGCAGGTGCATTTTCTTCAGCATAAGTGGCAAGATGACACTGATCCGCTTTGACAGGGAGACTGATCTAAAATTACTCAGCACACTTTGCCACTGGTTGGGGGAGAGTCTCCCATGAGCTTGTTCTGAAATTCTTCAGTCCCCAGGGTGTTAATTAAAATTTACTGGATAATATTTGCAAGGCTCAATGGTTTTAGTTACATCAATTATCAGTTACTAAATGTTAGTGCCAGAGATGACATCTGATAATTGGATGCTTTATTCAAGGTATTCAAGAGGGTTTCTCCCTACCCCCCACCCTCCTTTTTTTATTTTCCCTTAAGTTCTTGAAGAAGCTAAATGAACTAAATGTCTCAGACAGCCTTTAGACTAAAAATTACTTAGATAAGAGTTTAATTATCTGTCTATCCTTGGGTTTCTTGTCAGGTATTAGATAAGGATTTACAAAAGAGGGACAGACTCATTACAAAAGCCTTAAAAAAATTCAAAAATGCAGAAGCCAGAAGCCCACTTGTGTTATAATTTTATTAACCAAAACCACAGGTCAGGTCAGTGCTGAGAAAAGAAAGGAGTACCTCCTATTAAAACTCACTGCTCAGTTCAGGTTCACTCAACAAACCCTCAGATTAGAGACTGGCTAATCACATGTGCAATAAACAGCAGTTTCTTTCAAGTACAGCTATCAATGAAGTTTACAGTCTAGATGGCTACCAGCTAGCTCCTTTCCCTCTTCCCTTAATGTTTTATCAATACACTGAAACACAGACACTCTGAAAGAGATAGTTTTACTATTTTGTAACTAACAGAAGAAAAGTGCTTCCTTATATTCTGTTTTATTTTTATTTTATTTATTCAATTTAATAAATTATTATTTAAATTAAATTATATTTTATATATATACACATGTATATAATATATAAATAATAATTAAAAATAAATTTATTAATTAATACTACAACAGAGGGTTTTCCCCACATCCTTTAAAGTTTCTGATCAATTTCTTGCAATAGTGCAGGTAAGGTACACACTTACCAAGGACCTGCTCTTCCTGGTCTCTATAGCTCAATGAGACCATGCCCTTGTTCATGCCTCGAACTGGCCAGCCCCAAGAACGAGGGCATACTGAAATGGTAAAACATTTGCATGCTTCAAAGGCAGCTTTCAACTATAGTTCATATTCGCCATGGCCTTCATGACCCTACAATAACACAGCAAAGGACAAACCTACAGGATTTGTCTCTGTAGCAGCCACTTCTGTAACCTACCTAAAAATTAGAAAATTCACTGCAATACTTGTCAGAAGTAGGTAACACATCAAGTCAGCACATGAAACAGAGGGAGAAAACACAACCAAAACTGCAAGCTCATGAACCTTTGCCAGCTGTTACATCCCAGGCTGTAGTTTACTTTAACTGAAACTGCTTCTTCTGGGCAAGAAAAAAAGAAAATGTTAGGGAAGAATAAGGCTGTAGGACTTCAACATGACAAGGCTATTTTAAGTTTGACTTCAAAATTGTATCTTCTAACAGCATATGGCCTAACACTGTGAAAGTAAATGGTTTAGCCACAATTCCATTATGTAAGTTCAGTGCACTGTACCAACACCTGTGTGTCCCTCAGCTTTCCAAATGGCTGAAGAATAACACTTCCGATCACTATGGGAAAAGCCCTGTCCTGTGCTTCAAAACAATGTGACAGCAGCAGCCAGAAGACAAGATACAGGCAAAAAGAGAGGCAGAAGGAAGATAAAAATAATGGAGAAGAAGAGAAAAAGGGCTTGGGAGGGATCAAAGTTTAATATCATATGAGTGAACAATTTTCGCAGAAAAAAATGAGTAGAACAGATGACAGTAGGCATAAATGCCTTACATAATTTAAAATCTTAAAAAAAAAAATAAAAAACCAAACAACTTAGGTCCTGATGCTCTATTGTATTCAATAATGAACATTTTGTCTCCATACACATTATGTAAACTACTGAACATATTTGTCAAATACTGTAAGTACACACATGACTTTTCAAAGCTACTTCAGACCACAGAAATTAATGTTCTTCTCATAACACACTTATGTACCTACCTCGTTACCCAGAGAAACAAATAAATTACTCTATTGTCAAATCATGCAACAAAATCCTTTTGCCACCACTGTTCATTGAGAAAAAAAACCTGAGGCACCACAGCAGGTTGGAGAAATGGGCAAAGAGGAACCTCATGAAATTCAGCAAATGGAAGTGCACAGTCCTGCACCCAGGGAGGCACAACCCCATGCACCAGTACATGATGAGGGCTGAACAGATTGGAAGGAGACTTGCAGAAAAAGACCCAGGGGGCCTGAAGGAGAGCAATTTCAACAAGAGCCACCACTCTGCTCATGTGGCAAAGGTGGCCTGTGGGTATGCTGAACTGCACAAGGACTGTTGACCACAGATTGAGGGAGGTGATACTTTGCTCTTCCTTAGCACTGACAAGGACATTTCTGGTGTACTGTGCCTGTTTCTGGGCTCCCCGCTACAAGTCAGACATGGATTTACTGAAAAGCATCTGGCCAAGGGCTGGACTAATATGATGAAGGGAATGGAACACCTCCCGTAGGAGGAAAGTTGAAGATTGCTGAGCCTGGAGAAGAGAAGGCTCAGAGAGGACCTCATCAAGGTCTCCTGATATCTGGAGGGAGGGTGTAAAGATGACCAAGCCAGGCTCTGTCCAGTGAGGCACAGTGACAGAGCAAAAGCAACGGGCACAACCTGAAACATGGTAGGTTCCTTCTCAACATGAAGAGACACTTTTACTGTGAGAGTGAATGCACACAGTTACAAGTTTCCCAGAGATCTCATGGACTTTCAATCCTTGGAGACCCTCAGAAACCACCTAGACAGGTTCCTGGGCAACCTGCTCCATGTGAATATGCTTAAGTGGGGACAGTAGTCCTAGTGACCTCCAAAGGTCCCTTCCAATCTCAGCTGTTTTGTCATCTCTGTCTGAAGCTTTCCCTCCATTGACAAGGGACAGGTCCTTCTCCACTGAGAGGAATCCTCAGAGGAGCCAAGTCAGGAAGCTCCACTGGCACACGAGGAGCTCACCACAGCTCCCCCATGGCATTGCTGGGCCTTTGTGCTTGGGGCACCAGCCTCGCACCACAGGACCCAACAAGCCTGAGGTTAAAACCCACTCTCAAGGCCACGAGAAGGTGGCAAGCAGCCTGCAGAGCAGGCTTTCCCCCTTCAAAAGGGCATCAGCCTTCCTAGCTGGGCAGCCATCGTCTGGTTTCTCCTTTGAGCTTTCGTGTGGGGGAGAGCAGCAGCTGTGGGCGCCGAGCAAAGACAGCCCATTCCAGCACTCATCTCTCCTCTGTCTGGCTGTTCAGGGCTGCAGGGCCTGTCGGTGCCTGTCCTGGGGCTGTGGGTGTGATGAGAGTGCCAGGGATGTCAGCAGCACTGAAGATCCTCAGTGGTCCTCCACCTCCCCTGACCAGCTCCTGCAGGTCCCTGTGCTAACCCAGCTGGTGTCTGGGGGAGAGCTCAGGTGCTCCAGCTCTTCCCCTGGGCCCCTGACAGCTCACCAGAGCCCGGCCCAGGCAGCTTGAGCACCGGGGAGGTGCCAAGGAGATCGGGGTGGGCTTCTTCTCCTGATCTCTACCCATCCCTCCCTGGTGCCCACCTTAAGGGGGTGGCAGGTGCCCAGCCCAGCCCCACTGTCTCTATCCCACCTCAGCTCCTGCCAAGCCCCAGCTGGAGCCTTTCCCACCCAGAGCCACAGTCGCTCCCCCTGCCCAGGGCCCTTCGCCCCAGCCTGCCTTGCCCTGGTGCCTGGGTGGGAGGTTGCCCCAGCACCTCTGCCCAGCGTGGGCAGCCTGCCTAGGAGCAGGTGGTCCCCTTGGCCAATCACCAGTGGGGGCACGTGGTCAGAGAGAGGGTCTGGGGCAGATGCCCACAGTGACATGACGACCTGCCCAGCTCAGCTACCGAGGAACCCGTTTCCACTGACAGAAGGGCTCCTCTGGCAAACCACCAAGCGCAGAGACACGGTGTTGCGCTGGGGCCCTCAGAGTCCTTGCCCCAGCAGGCTCTTGCTCCCAGCACTTCTTGGGAGCGAAACCTGCTGAGCGCGGGGGAGCGCCCGCCCAGCGCTGCAGCTGCAGCCTGCAAGAGCACTGGCAGCACACTGCGGTCAGCTCGGCCTTTTGCCTGCTCTTGCATCTAATAAACACTGAGATGCTTTCCAGGGGCTGCTTTTTGCCTAAAACCCAAGAGCTATGTGCTGTAGGGAATGATTTCCAACACTGTGGGACAATCAGCTCTCCAGTACTGTATCCTGCATACGCTGCAAGTGGAGAATGACCATGAGGACTGTGGAGATTAATCTTCTGCCTGCCATCAGTGGAAAGGTACCAGGGTGAGAGCCCAGCTTGTCCCTGGAGATTTTCAAAAGCTGTCTGGACATGATTCTGGGAAACCTTATGTTGAACAAGATGACCTTCAAAGGTCCCTTCCAACCTTATCCATCCTGTAATTCTGTGGACTGAAACTCAGTGAACAGGATTGTTATTTTTGTTTCTTGCCTAAATTGTCAACTAATATAAGCTTTTGTACAGAAATATTATGGCAGGCAATCCCTCTTCCATTTTGTTTTATATCAGAAATACTTGGCTAATATTTACTACAAACCATTTATCTTCATGCTACCTTGAATATTAGAGATTTATAAATCATAGCCAACTGGTATGGAACAATGAGACATCACTGTGAAAAAATACACCAACACCACATAACTGGGCTGTTCAGTGCAAAATTTTTGTTAGGTATGCCTCGTTGCTTGAATGTATTCTTTTTAAAACAGGGTTTGAAATAGTCATAGGGATTCTGGAGAATTTGTCAGGGTACATTAGTCCTGTTTTTGACACTGATGGTACTTGGCAGTGGCATAGCTGAGTTCCAAAAATATTGACAAGATGGTTGAACTGGTGTCTGCATAGCTCTTCAAACTGAATTTGAGCCATTCTGTAAAGTGTGTTGAGTGGGCATTTTACCTAAGAGCATATTTCTTCCTTGCTGTGAGAATGGTTTCTGTGTATGTAGTTGCCAAAATAAATCCCTTAGAGATGCTGGAAAGAGGAAGATCATCCTTCCCATGCAGAAGAACAGCTAACATTTGGTTGGCAAGATGAAGTGAAAGGTTCACTAACGCCAGGAAAGACTGCTGAGAGAAATACAGGAAATTCCACTGTATATCCACTTTTTTGACAACACGGAAGGATCTCATCATAGGGTTTTGGTTTAGCTTAATTTTATTTTTAGGCATGTTTCCTTGTTTGGTAAATTACTTAGGAGGTATATTTCTTAGAGGTTTTCTTATTTGATGGCCCTTGGTCTGTGGAAATTCACTGCCTTTCAAGGAAACATTTCATTTTATACTTCATTGTCTTAAAACACTCAAGAGGAGGTGTTTTCTGAAAGGAACAAGTCTGTGGATAATTAGCTCTATGACTACAACATTGGGGGTTTATGCACACATTACTATTTTCTTTTATTTACTATTTTTTTTTACTTTTTTTATTTACTATTATATATTCTTTTATTATTTTTAAATTATTAAATTTTTAATTTAAATTAATTAAATTTAAATTATTAAATTTACTATAGTAAATTTACTATTTACTACTTTTATTTACTATTACATTCCTTTTCTACCAAGACACTATTTTAATTTAAAAGCCCTCCAATCTCACTCTTTTCCACAATAACTTTGGGCCTTGACATTAGTTGAAAATATGTTCATATTATCTTATCTTCTGATTTAAAATAACGATAATATGATAACTTTTTTCTGAAAATTTAAAGGAAAAAAATCAGTGTGTAATGGTCCTAGCAATAAAAGAAACAATGTTTTTCATCAGCTTACATATGCTAGGCACTGAATGTAGGTTCACTCGTCACGTGGCTTCTGAAGTTATATATCTGAAGCCACAGGTGTTACAGCACATGTGAGATTAAGGTCTCAACATCATTTTCCATTTTGGAAATTTCACTTTGGAGAAATCAAGGAAACATGAATACATTGCAGGTTGTATGTTTGGGTTGCAGCTGGTGCAAGGAGCAAGGAAAAAGATTTTTATTTCCTTTTTGTCTTGTAATAAAAACCTTACACTTCCTCACTTACTGCTCTTCTGGAAAGTTGAGAATGTTTCTGGTCATTGGTAATGCTGATTTTGTTTTGTAAAAAGGCAATGGCTACCAATGTCTCCCACAATCAATCAAAACTTTCCTGCCTCCTCTACATTAAGCCACACTGCAATGATACTTTAATTTTATCCAGATAAAATTACCAACTTTTATCACTATTCAATTAAAGCTAAAGAAAGATGTTTCGTATTTAAAAGAAGAAATATTACTGCTTAAAATTTTGTTTGGGGCTTTTTAATTTTTTTCCCAGATAATATTCCCTATAAAAAGTTTTGAACAATTAGCCATTATCTAAAGGACTATCAACGATTCAGAAAATGACAAGCAATTAATGTAAAGGTGTCTACTGTCATGGGAAATATACTCTCTTTGAAAAAGTACTGAGCAATAGAATTGTTTCATAATTTATAGAAGAAATAGAGCTAAGACAGTTTTTATTTATTTAAGTATTTATTTATATTATGCATATATAATATAAGTATATATAATATATTCTATATATGCTTATAAGTATTTAAGACACAATTTCTAGACCAAAATATATACATGCACACTACACAGTACATGAGCTGTACACAGCCTATTTCCATCCTCCCAGAAGTATCAGCTCCTGTATATGAGCTAAACAGATACTCCACACAGACATACTTCCATACATAGAAATACATACACAGAGTAATTCCAAGATCTATGGCATGTGTAAGTTTGATCGCATAGTATACATGTTTTCGATGAAATGAAAATGGGTTTGGTTTGTGTGGCAAGGTTTTGGTACTGGAAGTGGGGGTGGGCTACAGGGGTGGCTTCTGTGAGAAGCTGCTAGAATCTTCCCCCATGTCCAATAAGGCCAGTGCCAGCCAGCTCCAAGAGGGACCCACCGCTGGCCAAGGCTGAGCCCACCAGCGACAGTGGTAGCAGAGCTGTGGTAACATATTTAAGAAGGGCGAAAAAACCTGTGCAACACACACAGCAGTCACAAGAGAGGAAAGAGAATATGTGAGAGAAAGAACTGTGTAATCCCCAAGGTCAGTGAAGGAGGACGGGCAGAAGAGGCTCCCGGCACCAGAGCAGATCCCCACGTGCAGCCCATGGAGAACACCACATCAGAGCAGGTGGATGCCAGCAAAGAGTGTGAGGAGCCCTCCCCCCAGGGAGGAAGGAGCAGCAGAGACAGTGCGTGATGAACTGACCACACACCCTATGGCCCGTTCTCCATCGCTGCCGGGCAGGGAGGAGGTAGAGAATCTGGGAGTGAAGTTGAGCCAAGGAAGAAGGGCGGGGTGAGGGAAAGTGGTTTTTTAGCTTTTGGGGTTTTGTTTTCTCATTATCCTATTCTGAATCAGATTGATAATAAATGAAAATAATTTCCCCAAGCTGAGTGTTTTGTCTAAGATGGTAATTGATGAGTGATCTTAATCTTGTCCTTATATCGATCCAGGAGCCTTTCATTATATTTTCTGTCCCTTGTCTGAGGAGGGGAGGTGGTGGGCACCTGGAATCCAGACAGGGTCAACCCACTACAGAAAGTAAGGTCTTCATAGTATGTACAGTGTGCACAATATGTATGTTGGGAAGAAAAATGCATTGGAGTGTGGATGGAGCACTCATGTGTGCACAGATGTGCTGGGAAGAAAATTTATCAGACTAAAAAAGCATTTCCTTCATGCCAAATGTCAAAAAAAATAGCTAGCTAGTCTTGGGTTTTATTTCTCCAAACAGTTCATGTATGAAGGTAAAGCAGTATAAAGGCTTCAGACCCTGTCAGTGTTGTTCAGCCTTAGACTGTATAGAGCTGCTTAGGTATATGAACTTTCTTCCTTTTATCAAAGCATCTGTGTACATGAGACTACTGAAACCAGCTAAAAAGCCTCAGATTGATGTCCAGGAAATACCACCAGCTGGAAATGAATCCTGGCCTCTGGCTGGATAAAAATGTTTCTCCATCCCTTCAGCTGCACAAGAGCAGCTTTTAGCTGCATGTAAAGATCTAGGCACATCCCCTGTTTAATTTCATTTAAAGATTCCTCTTTATTCTATTGAACAATACAACTTCCAAATGAAATCAACATTATTAAAAGTGCACACTCTTCTATCTAACATGAGCACAAATCAGGTCAGGCATTTTCAACATTCTTCACTTCTGGGCGTTACAGCTTTTAGGGGATGTGTTCCCATCTCTCACATTCTCACTTTATATATGAAAGATATCAAAACTACATTAAAAAGTCTGCAATTTATATTCATGATATAGGAGGTGACCTTTTCACTCATGAGTGGTGTAGTCATGTGGAGTAGCTAATGAAAGAACCCCTGCTGAGAGCGGATAAATTTCAAACCTTCTGAATAATTATTAGACATTTTATTGTATTTATAAACCTCCTTCATTTCAAACTGTCCCTTGATTTATAAAGCCGCCTTACTCTTGTAAGCAGTAATGGTGGTCTCAACCAGTGCCAAAGATTGATGAATTGTCCATGTAGGGGCTTCTCTTCCTGGTACTGAATGCCAAAGAAACGCAGTGAAGAATAAAAAACAGAACTGTAGGGAAAAAGAGAGGACAGAGGAGGATGAAAGATGACTGAGAAGGAATGAGGGAGGGAACATCTGTACTGCACTTCACTGATGATAATCTTTGCACAGTTTATGACACAGAGACAGTGGGAACAGTGAGGTAATCATTTCACTTGCCTGTCATCTGAAAAGAGTATTTAAAATTGCAGGGTGAAATTCTGGCTCCATTGAAGTGAGTGACAAATCTCCTGTTGATTTAAATGAAGGCCAGGATTTCTATGGATTCCCTCAGGAGGGGCAGATGGGCAGACTGGCAGCTGTGCCATCTCCATGACTGTGTCAGGCTTCATCACTATCTTAAAAGCTATCCAGAAACCTATGAGGGGTTTGAGCACCCCTTAATGTTGCAGATAACATAGATGCTTTCTCAAAAGCAGTAAATTTTAAAAAGTACAATCTCAGAGGATCTGACCCTAGTGTGGAACAGCTGTACATAATAAACACTGTCCTTACAAACTAATGCACAGGTGCATGTATGTTTTAAGTAATATTTCCAGGGGTTTTTTTTATCTTTTCCTTTTCCTTCAACCTTATTCTGTGCAAGAAATGGCCTCAAAAGCATGTGACAGCTAAAAAAATATCATCAATTATAATTCCCAAACTAGAGAAAGTCCTCCTGTCATGACAGCAAGAAATCTGGATCATGAAGGCAGGAGGAGTTGTCTCACAATGTCTGAGGCACACAGTTATGAATTTCACTGAACAAACATTTCTTATGATTAACAAGCAATCCATGGACACGCAGGCAGGGAGGGCAAAACTTGTAGGCTGCAGTGCAATGTACATACAAAAGCAATCTTATTTTTATAGGATTTTAACAGGAGCAGTCCATGAGGGAAGGGTGCATGGTAAGTGAAGAATGACATTCACAAGAAGTGGCTGCTTGCCTGGTTCTAACCATGGTATTGGAAGTGCTGTAAGAAAGAGAATCTGAAGGACAAGAGGGAGAAACTAAGGAACTGAAGACATGAAAAGCCAGATAGTCTTCCTATAAGCCCCTACTGTATTGCAGGTGTGGGGGGAGTGAGGTGGGGTGGGTGGTGTTATTCTTAGCTGAAATACTAAGCTGGTCACGGTACAGAGGGGTGATCATTCAATATGCTAATTTAATTTATGCTTATTTGCTAAAAAGCTTCTGGGATACCCTCCTCACAACACCTTCAAAATATGAAGAGCTACCTGCAAAGTGACATTGACAGCCTACCCTTCCCATACCTCTTGCAGCCATTACTGTGAAGCAGTGTGGAAAGATGGTGCAGCAAGTCACCTTAAGGGTAAAAATAAACTAAATGACCAAAAAAAGGGAAAAAAAAAAAAAAAAAAAAAAGGTTTTCTATGGGATTAGAGGAGGGATATGAACAAGGAATGATTGATGATAGTCTTTCCAATTGAGAAAACTTCTACAAGTTTCTTAAATTTTAATCAAACCAGAGCACACCTATATGCAATTAAAGTTAAAGCCAAACCTGAAGAATATGACTTTCCTGTCATAGAATTTGGAAACTATACCACTAAAAAAATTAAATTTATGCCTTATATTTGTAACCACAGTCAGTAGATACTAAACAGAGTATGTTCATGTTTCTGAAAGTATGCTAAAATGGAAGTTAAAAGCCAGCTTCAGAAATAGGAATGAATCATACGTAGTCATTTATAAAGTTTGATGAGGTGAATAATTTCAATTAGTTTATAAGAATTTGTGTGTGTGTTGTGTGTTTAAGAGTGTAGTATTTACACATACACACACAGAGATATCTGTATGCATATTTGCATATGTATATATAAGAGATCCTAATACTACTTGTCAGTTACTGGGTTAAGTGTGCTTACAATATACAAACACACAAACATACATGTATGTACATACATACACATACACACACACACGCTACAAGATATCTTGAGCATAGGGTAACTACACAAAGCATTATTTTGGTTGAATTCCACTGAAGAATGTGGAAGGAGCTGATAAAGCCTGATTTTATTTAATGGAGAAAACAGAAATCAGATAAAGTCTGTGGTAAAAATCTTATTTAGTCTAACAGAACTAGTTCTTTATAAGTAAATCAACAGAAAAGCATAAAAATAGGATCAAAGTGTTTATTGGCTGCTATTTCTATTTTGAAAGGATAGTGGCAATATATTTGTAAGAGGTAGGAGTTTTAAGTGAATCTAAAACTTGTGGAAAGGTGAACTAAAATTACACACCATACAAAAATATGCCGTGATACATTGATACGCTTTCATCTTTCTTGATCTGCAGATAGTGAAAAAGCCTTCTGAAGAAACTAAATCTGAATCACAACAAATTATTTTCATTGTTTCAGATTTATTTAATTGTCTGACTTACTGTCTTGTTTTCTAGGATTATATTCTGTGGCCTTTGGGTATGATTTGTACTTCTTAATTTCACACACTCATGTTATATGTACATGGACAACATCTTTTGCCTTGGATGTTTGTACTGCATGTATGACCATACTGTATTTTGGAGATGGGAGTGTCTGGCTTAAAGGAAAAAAATATTATAAATTTAGTGAATACTCATACACAAAATGTTCTCTTAGCTAATCATCTATGGGCAAGTTCAAAATTATCCCCATTTGTGCCAGGCATTTATTGGTTCTAACCAGCACAGTGCCACATAACGGCAATGCTTAACTGTTGTGGTTTAACCCCAGCCAGCAGCTAAGCACCATGCAGGAGCTCACTTACTCCCTCCCAGTGAGCTGGAGGAGCAAATCTGAATAATAAAAGTGAGAAAACTTAGAAGTTGAGATAAAAACAGTTTAATAAGTAAAGCAAAAGCCACGCAAGCAAAGCAAAGCAAAACAAGGAATTCATTCATCAGTTCCCACTGGCAGGCAGATGTTCAGCCATCCCCAGGAAAGCCGGGCTTTGTCACCTGTGATGGTTACTTGGGAAGAAAAAATGCCATCACTCTGAACATCCTGGTGTCCCTTCCCCATCCCCCACCCCTTCTTCCTCAGCTTTCACGCTGACCATGACATCATGTGGTATGGAATATCCCTTTGGTCACTTCGGGTCAGCGGTCCCAGCTGTGTCCCCTCCCAGCTTCTTGCTCACTACCAGCCTACTTGCTGGTGGGGTTGTGTGAGGAGCAGAAAAGGCCTTGGTGCTGTGTAGGCATTGCTAAGCAAGAACAAAATCATCCCTAAATTATAAACCGTTTCCAGCACAAATCCAAAACCTAGTGCCATGCTAGCTACTATGAAGAAAATTAACTCTATCCCAGCCAAAACTAGCACAAGTGTGTTTTTATCAACAGTGCATTTTTCCCCCCTTTTTTTCCTTCATGTTAATTAGTTTGTAACTGCAGGGATGCCAGTGTGGTTTGAAAAGAAAAATCTCCAAGCTTTTGTTATAAATGTTTTGGGAAAACTAGTAATTAGTGTCACTTGAACTGCTTTTCTGAAAATCCGACAGATATTCAGATTTTCAGAAATCCAAAGTAGTCAGACAACATTTCATTATGATTCTAAAAAAATAAAATTACCTGTTCTAAAAATTAGCGGCAACTTGGGCTTTTTTTTTTTTTTTCCCTTCCACTCCCCTAACAGTCTTGAAATTACTGTATCAGATCTAAGTCAAATGTATAGCTGAAGACCTTAAGTCACATTTATGGAAGACAAAGCAAAGGTCAGAGAACATTAACAAGAAGCATCTCTTTAGTCCTGCTGTGCAATCTGGATGTTAGATGTTCCATCCACATATACATTTAATATTCTCAGTTTTTAATTCAATTACAGTGAAACAGCAGATGTTGTCTTTATATGAGTACAAACACAGTTGTTATACCTAAACTTATTTAATACTTTATGGAACTTATTCAATCATCTAAAGTTTTTGATGTCTAGTACAGTGAACAACACTCTGTCTCTATCTATTATTAAATATGTTAAATAGGTACCTGCCTAATATTATCTACCCAGAGATAAAATGTCCATACTGTTATTCAATATAATTAAAATAAACTTTTATTACAATAATTCTTACATAGCAAAGGCAAACATGGCAAAGGGGAAACAACATTACAGACTTAAGATTAATTGCATAACCTTGATTTGTTACCTTTTCCACTGGTGCAGTACAGTCTTAATATAAACTGACAGTACTTCTATCTTCAGGACTTTCCTGTTTCACTTCATATATGGACACTATAGTAGAAACAGTAGAACTTAATGCCTAATATTTACTGTTAGTGCTTATTACAGCACTTCTATAAACCATTGTTGTTAGTAACAGGGTAAGACCAAAAAAATCAAGTTCCTGATTTCTGTTCCCTTCCTCACATGCTGAACAATCTTGTACAAGTCCTTTAATTCTGTTGT